>NW_010356300.1:0-5708 GCF_000700745.2 Antrostomus carolinensis | reverse complement strand
CTTATATTTGTGCCTGGGGTTGCCCCAACCCTGAACTTATCTCAGTTCCCACAATACACTGCAAGATGTGAGTGAGTAGCCTAACTCAGCTGAGGCAGAATCATAAGTGTTCATTAAGAGAAATAATCTGGTGCAAAGGTACTACTCAACATACAGTAAAAATGAGACAAATAAAACTAATATAATGCAGCAATACAATGTAAAGTGATAATGTCCCTGAAGCTAAAAGACAAGAAGGGTCTTGTTCCTTGTAATACTGTACCTGCTCTGAGCTGATAGTAATTGGCTCTTTAAGGATAATCCAGATGACACTTTCGTGGAGGGGAGGATGAGTCAGTGAGCCATTGTAGGTCCAGTAATCCAAGGATTTAGGCAGTAGGCTTGAAGGATCAAAATCAGAAAAGGGAGCTTGCTTACCCTGTAGAAGATATGCTAGGTTAATGAAACCCATGAGTAAGACAAGATTTACATCTCAGGCTACAAGGAAGTGTGTTCCTAAATCAGAGGAGGTGATTTCAAAACACTAATGATTTCTGATAGCATCAGAAGTGAGTTGCTCGCCCTGGTGATAGGTTTGACTTTGAGATACATCTAGGCTGGCACCACCGACAATGAGCAGTGTTACTCAAAAAAACCAAACAAAAAACAACTTCCACCCCAAGTTGTATCAGATACCAAAGAGTTCACTCATCATGACTAAGGAGGTGTGTGGGTTTGGGTTTTTTTTTTTTCAAAATACTGAACTCTGTGCTCCTGAGCAAGGAAAACACTTCAGTGTATAATTAGTTTTCAGCTGTCTGTTGAGGCTAAAGGGAGGATTCACATACGTTGATAATGTTTGCACATTCAAGGTCAAAGTCTACACTCCTTTTTAAAATCCTGTGGGAAATGCTGTATTGTATTTTTAACACGCTTCCCTAAAATTCAGATTCTATCTCTGCTTATCTTGTGCTTTTATGAGAGTCTTGGTGGGAATACTCCCCGCTTTACAAGACAGCTTAAGAAAAGTACAGTTCTGTCTTTATTTCTTCTCCCCTTTTTTTCCTTCTTCAACTGATTGAAATTTCAGTTCAAACACAGTTGTGAGGCTGTGTTGGTGGTGGACACCAGGGATAATTTTGAATAGACGGATGGAAGGAAGCACAGGATTAGGTAGGAATGAGGAACTCTGTACTCTTACACAAAGCATCTGTCTACAGGATGAAGCCCAAACAATAAAAAGTATCACATGATATCCCATAAATTCATGTCCAGGATCATGCATTCAGCTCCCACATCTCAACAGCCTTGTTCAGCTGATCCCCTGCATTATTCTGAAGTCTTCAAAAAGGCAGATGAAAGACTGCCTAGATTTCAATTTAATTACTCTGTATACGATCATGATCACGCTGTGATGATGTTTACCTTAGTCTTTACTGAATCCAGGGCCTTCAAGACACCCTTCAGGTTTTCATTGCATAAGCCAAGCTGTAAATAAAAAAATACTTTAAATTTCTAAATATGCAATAATAGTTTCGTCCTTACAGAATCAAGAATAAGAATATGCTTCATAAATGTTGATTAGTTTAGCTTTGCAAACCCACTATGAAAGAGACAAAATTTAGAACTTCTGAGGAAATAACAGGAAGTTTTGCTTCTGCTTTCTAGAGTAATGCAAACAGCAGCGCGAAAATAATCTGTGGTTCAGAAGTATATGATTGCTTTCATCATTTGTCTTTATCCTTGAAATTCACTTTGAAATCATTCAGAGAGATGGTTCTGCTGATATCTTTTTTGAAATGTGAACTATGAATAATTATATTTTAGCAGTATATGATAATATATATCATTATTTTCTGATATTTCCTTAATATAACTAAGTCCTTAGTAATAAGGAATTCTTTTTCCTGCCCGAGTTGCTTTTGAAAGGTTAAATATGTCATCTGCATGAATTCAAGATTTCTTGGAGTTCTGATTTAGAATTTTCTGATTGATAGACAGTAATACCACATGTGACAAACTGTCTTTCTGTGAAAGTTCACATCACTGTAAATAGAGTGGAAAGCGAATGCAAAACGTGTGAGCATTGCCTGTTACACAGGTGGATGAAAATCCAGAAGCTCGCTAGCACCCATGCCTTTAAAGCACATCTCTTTTTGAAGGCTCTGTGGATGAAGTGGGGATTTGGGTAAAACATCCATGTAGAAGCATGGGCAAAGTTGAAAATATGGGCTAAATCAGGATTAGAGACAATCATCTCTACCGATTTAACACAAAGGTTTTTTTTCCTAGCCCTCACCACTGACTGCAGCTTTGATAAGGAAAGGGAAGAGAGACACGCATGTTTTCAGTATTAACTGACCTTCAGGAAAACAGTGACAATTGCCAAGCCATCCGGCTTGTCGAAAGCCTCAGCTACATTTGAATATTTGTCCGCGTTCCAGTGAATGAAATGAAGCTAAAAAGCAATTGACAGGATCATTTTTGTTGGTTCTACTACAAATAAATGCTGCAATTTGAGTAAAATAGAAAAACCACCCTGCACTCTCAGGGTCTGACCATGAAACAGAACGTGCTTGTGAATGCCTGCAGATTTACGGTGTTCTGCTGAACTGCCCTGGCATTGTCAGGACTCATACCCAGGCTTTATCTTGCGGTAGGCAGAACTGCATATATTCCGGAAAGCAATTAGGGGTAAGTACACAGAGATGTGGAAAATCACAGCTTACAAGGGCTATGTATTTTTCTAACTTTATTGCTAACAGTCTCCTCTGCATGCCTTTATTTTCAAGTCTTGAAAAATGTAATACATTAAATAGCATTTTGAGGAGTGTAACCACTTTGTTACACATGGTGCAATATTTATTCACAATAGTACCATTTACTGCAAAAGACTGATGGTATGGCCATGAACATCATGGCTGTGGATGGTGTATATTCAACATAGATCTTCAACAAGTATTTGGCAGTATTTGCTTTAACAGAGTTTCATGGAACTTTTGTTCAGCCTAATATGTTGCATATTATACCTTGAGTTATTTTTTGTGAAATATAAATTTCCAGAACTTATGGAACTTGGAAATCATAAGAATTTTTTTAAATGCCTTCTCATCTATGAATATGCTTAGCAATTCCTTAGTAACTATGTAACTCTATGACAATAGTCTAGTCCTGGATTATTTGTATGTTTCAGCAACACGGTCACAAAAAATATCAAAACTTCTTAAGATACAGGGAAGAGATTCTAAAATGTAGAAACAGAACATGGAAATTATAACATGATGCACATAATCTTAAAATTCTGATTTAAATCAGATTTTTTAAAAATTCTGGTATTTTTTAAAGCTGAATTACTCTTTTCAACTTGACACCTTTACTGTTTCAACATATTTTAAACTATTGATTCAAAGCAAAGTAAAAAACAATCATGTGCTGCTTAAACACAGTTTAAGTAAGTGCACTATCTCTTCACAGCAGAAAGCAATTCTAAAGGGACACCCCTTTCTTATCTTGGCTGTATCAAAAGAGATAGCTTTAGCACTCTCAACAGCAGAAAATTTACTGTTAGGAACACACTTCTGGCTGTGTTCTCCTAATGCCTAAATTAAAAATGAATAATCCATCTCATTAGTTTGTCATGTTGCAATGTTCCTAAAATCTAAAAAGCTGCCAAAGATAACATTACATGGATTGAACATGAATTGTTTGTTGGCATGTTGATGACTACTATAAGGACACTAAGGCAGTGGAAAACAAATAAAATCTGTTACTCTATAGGAGTTTTTTATTTTTTGTAAAACAGACCTTGCTTCATTATCTGAAGACATTTAATGTACTTGAGAGCTGCTGGGGCCCTTACTAGATAACTTTTTTACCTCTTTCTCTTCATTAATTTCTTCTGAGGTTCCTTCTTATTTGCTGTTCTTGAAAAGCCAGGAAAAAAGCACCTTACAGTGATCAGCAAGCATGTACCTGTAACCTCCAGCTACAATTATAGTGGAGCTTTGGGTGATCAGACTCTAAAAAGCAGCTAATTTAGTTTTAAGCTGAATATACTTGTACAGCTCTACCTTTTTAATATTTAGCAGATGTTACTTACTTTTCTACCTGCACCTTTCAGCCCTATTTAATTATTTAAATACAGATTTAGATTATCTAAATTTAGATTAATAAGTACTGACCACAAAAGCCAATTTGCTCTTGCAAAGTCAACTTTAGACACGCAGGGAAAGTATAGTTTTTGCAAAATAAAATATCAAAGATATCTACATATGTTTGTTTGTTTGTTTTCCTAGGGATGATGTATGTGACCAGACTTTGAAAACTTGACTTTGACTTTTCTTTCATTGACTTTACCTCTGAGGCATATTTCTTTCCATCCACTGTGTGTTCTGAGCCTTGCTCATCGGTTTGGCCCCAATGGAAATGAAACTGCCGCAATCTATATATTCCAGTAAGAGGTCCACCAGTCAGCACTGCAAATGCATGAAGTATGGTAAAAACATCAATCAATAAATTCTTACTGATAGGCAAGTTATAGATTTTAAAGATTTTATAATGTGCAAGTAGTTTTCTCCATGTTAACATGTTTTTATATTAGTATATTTTTAAACATCTGGAGAGGAAAAAACCCAAGTTTGTGCAATTAAGCCAAAGTTATTGAAGGTTTTAATTCTAGGTGTGCATATGAATGCATTGGTTATAGTAAATCTGATATCTTCTTGATACAGTTCCAAAATTCAGGTGAAATATATCTCTTCTACTCCAGAGAGAACACAAAAGGTAAAATAATGCAGAAAAGCAGCAGTTTGCCAGAAACAGTAACTGGATTTTAATAACTGCAGAACACACACATCAGTACAAAGAAATCTCCTCCTTTGCTAGCAAGGTAACAAGACTCCCTGAAGAATAAAACCTAGTCCAGAGTGACTCCATATGGAGTTATACTGTGAGTAACTTTTACATACGTACAAATCTCCCACCACATGTTGATTAAAAAAAAAGCACAATTGAGTAACTGTGTTTAGAAACTCTCCTCCTACCTTTCCCTCCCCTTCACTGATTTTTCTGAAGTTTTCCTACTGGGAAATTACCAGTCCTTTTGCCATTAACACAAGAACAGTTGCCAACAAGTCCTAATTTAAAAGAACGTAAGATCTCCTGTGACACTTAAAGGATGTTGCCAAGCAGTATAATAAAATTAGTAAGCATGCTCTAATCTATACAAATACTCCTGAAAGGCAACTCCTCTTGTTTTCTATATAAATTAGAAAAAAAGAAAATGAGAAAAGACAATGTCTCGCATCCCCCTCTCCAGATGCTCTTTTTACTAACCTGATTGATTGTCCTTATCCTCAAAATTCACATGGAATGAATGTCCAACATTGACGATCTCTTTGCATGTGGAAGGTTTCCAAGTGATCCGGAGAAGCCCCAGAGATGCATCTTTTTTTATTTCCTTGGTTTTAATATCAATAGGAGATTGACGGTCTCCATTGGCAATAGGATATAACTTGTGCCAGTGGTCAGGTCCTAGGGAAAATAAATAAATAATTGAAGTTTTCCACTTCTAATTCTGTACCAACACTGAATTAATGACACTTCGCCTTGGAATCAATTGTGTACATAATACAGATTCTTGATATGTTAATAATCCATGTAATTCTGAAGACTTTTTGTAAGGAAAAGAAAGAAATATTCAGTATCATAGAATGGTTAGGGTTGGAAGG
>NW_010356299.1:0-5959 GCF_000700745.2 Antrostomus carolinensis | reverse complement strand
AAAAAACATGCTTAAACTTGCAGACTGGGCAGCTGTAAGAAGTCACAAGGACGATGAGGACAGGGCTCTGCAAAGCTGGTCTAGTTGAGACCAGAATTTGGGACATGTATGAAAATGCTTTGTGTGCCATCCAGGCACAAGGCTCCCAGCAGTGCTCACTGTAGTACATGGGGAGTCACAGTGGAGCAATGCAATGAGCTTGAGGTGCAGTCGGGGATCCACCTGAGAAGTAGCTGGGGCTGCCCACATTCCTGTCCCGCTGCAGTGCATTACTATCCTTGAAGTGGGGTACTCTAACTGGCTCTGCAACTGCTCCAGGTCCATTTCTATGTAAATGAAAATATTTTCATTTTGGTCACCCCAAAGACTCCTTTCATCCTTCTGTGCTTGAAGCTGCTCACCTTATTTGATGCAATAGGTAGGGCAGCTAACTTTGTAATTGCAGCAGCTGTTTCACAAATGAATACCTGGCTTGAGCCTAATGTTTTGGTTTGCTGGACAAATCAAGTGAAGAAAAAGAATTCAATTTGGATTGAATCAGTGGTTACTGTTATTACTTTAAAGGGCAAAACAAATATCCTCCTTCAACCTTTGCCCTAGTAAAATGCATTCATTTAACATAAAACATCTAACCTGAGATGCAAAAAGAAAAATCAAACAAACCAGAAATAGTTTGTTTTGTGGCCTTTGTAGGAGAAAGCCTTGGGCTAGATTCATGCTGACTACCAAGTAAACTAGTGGTTAGGCCACTCACCTAAAATGCAGCATCTGGATTCAGATCTGCTCCTCTCCCTGAAGGCAGTCACAGTCCCCTGTCCTTAAGGAAAGCCTTTGCTACCTGCATGCTATAGGGCATGGAGACAAGGCTGTATGCCATCTGGGGGAGCGGGGTGGGGCACAATGAATGTCTTTAGTTGATGCTGCTCTGTTTGAATAAGTTGGTGAAAACAGGATCTGTATCTTTCACCTTCAGGTGAATATACTACCTGTCAACCCAGAGAGTTGTTTGTTAATACATATGGAGGAACATCTTCCAGCATATGCTCTGTATAAGAACAAAATACTTCACTGCTTTGCGAGAGTTTTGAGGGTAAATTACTAGTATGGACAATACTCAATGCAAACTTTGCTGTAAGAGTGCTGCCTTATTATTTGCGATTCTCTTTTGTAAAGCAGCTTGTAATGTAGAGTATGTATCTGGTTTCACTAATAGCCACTGTGTTGAGCCACAAAAAAGCCTATATTCACGCCAGATGTTAAGGCCCCCTTTGCCCATGTCTCTTCATTTCCCTTGACTCTAGAAAAAGTTGGAATTCTTCAAAGAGTGACCTCCTAAGGCACCATCTCTCATCTTATTTATTTCTTGATTCTGCTGTCGTTCATTACATTAAAGGTTATTTTTTTAATGAAGCACTGTGGGTAGGGAGAAATAACTTTTACCTTCTGTTCTAATTGATGAATGATGTGTGAACTAATCAGAAAGCTTTGCTATAGCCACCATAAAAGCAACAGATGTATGTGGCTCTGGAGAGATTTGTTGAACAGCTTCAACCTTTAAGTGCAGAGGATAAATGGGTGGTGACATCATTATATCTTGACAAATAGAAATTATATCATTCTCTTTTTTTCATTACTGATGGATGATTTATTTCTATGGCTTTCATTTTCGTAAGATCCATTCATTGTCTCCAAAGTTAAAACCTTTAAAAATTGCAATATGCAACTAAAGTGTTTGTAACAATTTGTACATGATTTGCAGCGTGTTGTCTTCTGAGCTTTCCTCCTGAAAGCTCCTTTTAATAGAACAGTGCTATAATGTGCAGTATAGGAAAACAAAAAGAAACATTTGAGATTCATATTTAGGTTCATTTTTCAACCAGACACAAACACAGCATATAAGGAGTCAGAGGACACTTGATGTGGTTATTTGGCATCTCCATCATTTGCTGCAGGATTTTATTTTTGCAATGCACTTGAAGCCTTAGAAGAGAGAGGGCTGTTCTGCACCGCAGATCTGTGCTGTAATAAACAAGCAAATGTTTCTCTCCTCAGTACATTTTCAGTTCTTGCCTAATTTGATTTCATTTCTCATACAGTCACTGAGATGGATCAGAATTTCCCTGAAAATTTCAGTTGTTACTGAAGATTGCGTTTTTTCCACTTTTACTGCAGCTTACAAATCAGAAACTAAAAGTATGTATCTGTTTGGGTAATCTATTTCCTCAGAACAGATTTAAATGACAGAATAAATCTTGGAAGTTCTTGGAAGAGCTTTGAATGAATTACAACAGGACATGACAACAAGGTGAGTTTTGCTTGGCTAGGACCTAAATGGGGGAATTAAACTGATGCTGTGTCAGGACAAAGTTTGCAAAATAGGAGTAGGGGTCACTAGCATGTACTACAGAAGTATAAAGAACAGATTAAAGGTGAGGTTTCTGCCAGAAGGCCTCTATGTACACTGGGGAAAGAAAGAGATCAAGGTAAGTTAGAGAAGAAAGCAAGTCAGGAAGACAAAATTCATATAGAATATCTCATGGGTGCTGGCAGGTTTTCCCTGCCCATGGCCACAGCTTGGGAAGCAAGGGCTGAATAAGCACCCATCCTTGCACCCTGGAGAGGGGGCAGGCAAGGCATGGATAAGCATGTCCTCTGCTTCTTCACATTCCATTTGGCTTTTAGGCCAAAACTTTCCTATATGAGAAACCCTTACAAAAAGAGATCCTGAATATGTGATCTGATCCTCAGAAAAGCTGATGAGTAATCCCAGCATGCAACCCATTTTTAAGGGTACATGGCCCAGCAAAAAGCTGGTGGCTGCCACTGTTAATGATGCCATCGGTATCACTGCTGCTTCCGCCAGGAGTGGTAACTGGAAAATAACAGTGCAGTACTGCTGTTCTGGGGATGGTCTGCTGTAATTTAATTTAAATAAGTGTCTAGATATGTCTACGTATGGTTTTAGGAGTCAAATCTTAGTGCTCCTCTTACTGTCAACAAGCTGCCTTTAAAATGGTAAATTATTCTAAGTGCAAGAAAAAGAGTGAGGATGCCTATATTCCATAACATTCTATATTAATGTAAATATAGAAAGATTAAGTGCTGCCACTAAACAAAACCAACTACAACTAAATCCACTTTGGAAAAAGCTGTGCTTAGCTTCACCAGAAGCAATGTGTTTGCTTTAGAAACAGCAGTGAAAAAAATTGTGGCGTTTTTACAAGACAACTGGAGGCAGATGATCATTCAGGTCCCTTATGGCCCTAAAACCTATGAATCTAGGAAAGGATGCCTCATTTAACAATCTAAGTCATTAAAAACACACTTTCTTTATTGCAGTAATCACATTTCTTGGAAATGTGGCTACTATCTGCTAAGATGATATACCAGATGATCAGTATTTTATTGAAATTCACAAAAAGAACAGTGTTTGTTACCAGAATTATTCTTTTTTATTTCCACAAGCTCATTAAAACTCAAAAATATGGAAGATCACTCAGTGTTATAATATAAAAATGACATAAATTAATGCACACCAAAGTAGCTCCTCGTGTGACCCCCTTTCCCTGTAAGAGCAAGGAAGGCATGAAGCACTCAAATAAAGGGAGAGGATTATGGTCACTTTTATATATACGTGAATAACACATACAAAAAGAATTTTGGGGGTAAGAGAAGTGCTAAGCATTAGGTAGTACATTTAAACCATCTTAGACACATTTCAAAATACTTCTTAATATTTTCTGAGTACTGGGATCACTCCCATCATAGAACATTCTAACTGGAGGTCATATCCTTACCATCCACACAATGTGGAGACCGTGGGGCATAGCTGGGTTTCAAGTAAGGGTGCTTCCTAACCCTATGGCACTGTGCTGGGCCAGACTACTCTTTTCTATTACATCCTCATGTTTTGCTGTGGAAGACGGAAAGGTGCTCTAAAAACCTCAGGAACAACTTAAAGAGATACTGCTCAATTCCTAAAAACTATAAATGTGTCTTTATAACGGAAAACATAGGCAGGCGCTGTCTTTAATTTTGTCTCTTTCAGTGCATAACGCAAGGGAGGGAGACCTATTCAACTTGAATGTCTTGATGGTGCTGTAAAACATGACCAATTAAACACACCTGATGAGCCTCCTGATGAGCTCTAGTGTTGATACAGCAAACTAGCATTTACCTTCCTATGTATTGGCACAAAACTCTTCTTCACAGAGGCACTTCTGGGTAAATAATAAACTCAACCAGAGAGGATGAATAAAGGAAGGAAGTAATTTTTTATACTGAATGAGTACAAGTTAGGACTGAAGTAAATGAAACAATTTGCTTGAGAAAGTGGGTTCAGTAGAAACTTCTGGTTTTGATGAGCTGTCTCTCCAAAGACCTAGACTTACTTTAACAGTATCATTTCTGATTTATCTGCTGTTGCCAGATAAATTTTCTTCTGAGGGGAAGAGCAGAATTCTCTTTATTTAATGTACCATGTCTGGAATGTGGACTAGATTCAGCTACATGTCGCTTATAATTATTTATGTAACTTATTAATCACTCGGCTGTCACTCAGCTGTTTATAAAACACAAAAGAACACTTGGAGCCTGAAAAATTACATTTTTCCTCCCCTGCACCTCCCCAAAGGCCCCTTTGCACTTCTGAGGAGACCTCCATTTAAATGAAAATCTGTTGCCCAGTCTAAGTAACAAGGAAACCTGTAATGATAATTTAAAGAACACGCTTGTACTTTGTGCTTGGGAATTGAAAGATTTGCTTTAAGGTGCTGTAAAACTTTCCTTTCAACTTTTCTGGCCAATGTCCTTGGTTCATCATTTAGTATTTTTCTCTCAGACAGGTCATGGATAGGGTCCCCTCTTGCCTGCTCAGCAACCTGTTTTCCCCATGCTCAGTACATGGAAAACCACAGCATCTCCCAGATTGCTACCTGTGGGTCATGCCTGCTTGAAACTGGCCAATGAATAAAAAAGTTAAGATGCTTATTCAAAGACATGCACTCACCTACACATGGTTGTGAAACCCTGGTTTCACACATCTCATTTCTCTCGTATCCCCTTCCATGACGAGTTAATCTGTGTGGTTTTGTGCAGCTCACTCTCAAGCTCCTGTGCAGAATAGCTGACAGCTTGTCTTTCAGGAGAAAGTACTGTGCCAGTTCACAGAGACCAGCATCCAGGCTTGTAAATGGTACACAGAAGAGCAATGACTCCATTCAGCTGAATTACCTTTAAAATTTGATTATGAATGGCATCTTTGAGGCAGGCTATTCATCATTTGATGTTCTGCTTGGGTCTCAGTGTCTTAAAGCTTCATAAAGGCAATTCATTAAATAGCTTTAGCCAGACCAGGAGGTGACTCAGCGAGCTGGTGAAAGCCAATGCCTGACACCCACCGCTGGCTGTGGCATTTCTGCATTATTGCCTTGGGCTGCAGTATACCAGCAAGATGCCTGTGATTTTGGTGCCTCAGTTTAGCCAGTGATATAATGGTTATACTGGTATTTACCTGCCTTCTCACCCATTTGGTGGGCTGCCTAGCAACATGTTTTCAACCTTTGCATGAAAGGCTCCACATTAATCCACGCCACGATTTGCTTTGTTTGCTTCTACCATTAAAATTACTTGTTTCCCCCAAAGATCTGCCATCTGTCACTATTCACCTTTTGCATTTTTATGCTCCACAGTTGAGCAAACACCAATGCCTGAGTAATCCTGTTTCCCATTACCAGCCCTTGGAAGTGCCCCAAGGTTGGGGCAGTTGTGGTCTTACTCCTGGCTGGATTCCCTGGGACCCCAGGGCTCACCCTGCAGCCTTGTCCTCACCGCGCCCACTGATAATATCCCATTTTTTAAATTGTAGGGTTTGCCCAGTCTTAAAAAAAAATTTAATTCTGTTTTCCCCACATTGCCGTAATCTGCAGAGGCAAAGAAAGTGCCTTAGCAGACATGGGCT
>NW_010356298.1:0-6148 GCF_000700745.2 Antrostomus carolinensis | reverse complement strand
TTTTTTTTTTTTTCTGCAGCAATAATCCCCCTCTCTAGCACTGCAGGACATAGAGCAAAGACTAGCAATGTGTGGAATATATGATGGACCAGCTTTTCTCTTTTTTGCCTCAGAATAATGATGCTATGTTGAATATTAAGGTACAGTAAAAAAGGAAGAATGATATATGGTCTGCAGTCCTTCAGTCTTCCAGCTACCTCCACCCTAATAAAGACCAATCCAGTGGGTCAACAAGAATAGTTTAAAGAGAGTCAAATTATCAACAGGATAAAAATGTACCATCACTGCTTCATGACAAGAAAAAGCAGGAAGGGCTTACTGAAGAGAACTACTGTATACCCCAGGAGTTTCTGCTGAGAATATAGTTTTGTAAATTGGATTACCAGGGATACAGCACTATAAGGTATTTAATGACTGTGGTAACTTTTAGGATATCTAATACTGCTGTTGATTTAAAAACAAAACTATCAAGATAAAATTTACTTATCTGTTTGTGTGATGCACGCTACCAATAAACACTTATCCAAACTATATTCAATGCTTTATTGCTGTGCTATTAATGAATATCTAGCAGCTTACTTTAAACTGACAGTAATTTGCTACAGAAATGTCATAATATTTTATTAAAACTACCTCCTCTGTAGTTTGTGCAAATGGCTAAAATAATCCGCAAATGTTTTTGCAATGCCTTGGATATTCAGACTGTATTTGCATTTTTGAGAATCAGATGTTCATTCAGGACTTTCAGTACTGTAGTTTGCCATGAAGTAATCTTGTTGTAATTAATATTTCTGCCGCAATTACCATTGATGACTGAATCAATTCTCTTTTCTCCCTATAACATTTATACAACATTTAAACCTTGGTAATTGTCAGTCTTTCTCTTGAAAGGCATAATATTTTTAGATAATGCTATAGAACAATAGGAGGCCACTAGTTAAATATACCAGTTATGCAATGTTAGAGCAATTAAAGCTTTAAGAATTGTGGTATGTTTAAAAGCCTTGCATTTTATAGATGTCTGTGAATTTATCAGGTCAGAATAACACAGAAAGAATTTCACTTTTGACTTTCCACAACATATGTATGATAATATGCTAGCGAGATTAATTATTAGCTACCAAACTACATTTTTATGTTTTATGGTGAAAATATCAATGAACATACGAACAAAATTTAATTTAGTTATAAATAGGTTTTTGTTTTCTGAAGAATGTGATTGCATGTCACCAGACTTTGCACTTGAATTAAAAACATTTCTGATTATTTTGCTTTGATATTACCTACCTAGTTCTTTTATATAAGTTATATTATGCTTAGCATAACATAACATACACCTGTAGGGACATATCAAAACAGTGATGCAGTAAAACAATACCCTATAAATAGAGTTTGTATTTAATTTCTCATTCAGTTGACAATGACAGACAACAATATCTTTCAGAGAATGAAAGTATTAAACAGGTTATAAAGCAGAATAAGTATATACAGCTCATTACTAAGTCAGGAAATTCTTCTTGTGGCAAACACTCAACAACAGGAACAGCTCCTAGAACCCTCAATCCTCTATCTTTATTAGTCCCACAAATTAAAATCTTGATAAATTATAACATGTCTAAGGCCTTAGAATTATGTTAGGCTAAATTGGAAAAAGATGTAGCCTACGTGCCAATTAAAGCACAACAGAACACAATCCACAAGTGAAGACACCTTAACAACAACTTCTAATGTAGAAATAATATGATATGCATAATTTAAAGGGATCTCTCAAATTCCTCAAAGTACTGAGAACAGAGCAGGTTATCAATATGCTTACCTTTGAACAACACGTAATTCTTCTCCTGCTTTCTCTCTCTCTTCAATAAACACAGCAACAGAAACTCCATGGATAATACTGGACTTTCTTGACTTTTGTTCTGAGCTTCAGCCAGAATGCCATGGACCTGGAGCATTTGGAAATGGAGAGGGAATAACACAAAAATCTTGGCACCAGATCAAGGGAAAAAGTAAAACAGTCAACATAACAGGTAATAGTTCTCCACAGCACCACGACCAGGTGAGTTATATGAGCAAACAATGATTCGAAGTCAGTGACATGGAAATTATTGTTGAAAATTAATGAAAGCACATTGCCTTGATCCTGGACTTACACGGTTTTGATAACTTAAAATACAAGCCTATATAGTTAAAGAAATCTGACCAAAGCCATTTTAAGTCTTCACACAATTGTAAATTAATATAGCAGAAGACAGTTCATTTTAAAGCAACAGACAAGGATACATTTATAAACAAAAGGCAGAGTGCACTATCACTACTGTAATTCTGCACCTGGACATAGCACACTCTGTGCTCAAAAATTTAGAATGGCATACAAACTTTAAAAGCTTAATAATATTGTTGCAACTAGGAAAAGATTAAGAAAATTCTCGTATCTGCAATACATACAAACAATTATTTTAATATCTCATGTGAAACAGTTCATCATGCACAAATAAATGTTGCTTCTATCCAGCATACTATCTTCTCTTTTCAAACTACCATTTGAAAATATACTCAAGTTGAAGAGTAATCTCATGGTAAAAATCCAGAGCTGTATTAATAGAAGCTGACACATAAAAACACTGGAGGAAAAAAATCTTATTCACCATTTTAAAAGAATGAAAAGATTTTAAAATTATGTTTACCACAACTCATTTCCTTAGCTCACTTTTAGCTTTCATTAGAAGAAATACACAGTTAGGGCACAGACCTGCTCCCATTTACACTAATAGTGAGATTATCAGTAATACTAATTAAGGTATTTCAGCTGATATCTTCTTAGCATTTTAAGTATTATTCTTTGGGAACAAGATCAAAAAAAGGAAGCTGGTGTATGACTTTGTGCAACATTCTTAAAAGATGTGCTGTAACAAATGTGTTTTTTTGAATTAATTTTCAATACCAGAAAATATATGCATACGACTGTGTATTAAGATGTCTTAAAACAAACCTGCTAAAATTTCTTATTTATCTTAAAAGCAATATGGTAATTTGGTACACACATATAGAAACAAACATTTAAAACTTTTTCCTACATTAATTTAAGTATGGTGATTTGTCACATGAATAAGGAAACGTCACAGAATTAACTTAACTAAAATGCTTTATCATGCCCTAGGAACTGGAACATTGTAGGTCAGCAACATGTAGATTTTTTATGTCCTCCAATAATTTGCCTTCGGTCAAAGAACCACTGATATTTCTTAGAAACTACTAAAATACTTCTGAAAATGCGCAGCACTGCCAGTTCCAACTGAAACTACCAGTTAGTGGGTGTAATAAAAAGCACAAAATTCAGCCTAACACAAACCAAAGTAGACCAGTGAATTTAACAGAAATGTAATATGTATCGCAAGGTGTCAAATTTAATAAACAGCAGGAGAAAAACAAAAATCAAAACAAAAGCATTACAGGACCTCATTTTGAAAATGCCAGATACACAAAAGCAGCACACACTTTGCAAATAATCTAGTGTTCTTTGGGCAAGGCCTTAGTATTGTGAAAAAAATATGAAAAGATAAATGACCCTTGTTATTTTACATATAACAAAACCAAAATATTTGTGTATCAATATGCTTCCTGACGAGCTGGATAGCTGGCAGTTATAATTTGCAATTACTTTAATTGCATTTATTCTTCGCTATCATTTCTTACACTTACAGTGTGCAACATCTAACTGATTCTTTTATCTCATGCAAACCATCCCAGCTCTGTCAACAGCTCTTGAATTTTTAAAGAGGTACCCTCTCTCTCCCTCTTTTATTCCTCCTGAAATTTCCTGACCCCAGATCTTAAGATAGAGCAACTTCCATGGATTAAACAGTTCTATAGGAGTCACCTAATAAAACACTATTAATTGTAATAGATTTTTGTTTCTTCTTCCAATGATATTTCCATGGCAACATTTTCATGTTCTATTGTTGAGGGTGTTCTTCATTCCCAGAGCGGGTTAACCACAGGGCAGGAAGGGCAGGCTGTTGGTCAGCCTTTATTTTCTCTGGTCCTTCAACAAAGGTTAGTTGAGGTCATCAGAAGCCAAAGGGTAATTACTTTTCCTCAACAGGGTTAAAGTCACGCAGATTGCTATTGAGACAACTGTATGGACGACCTTCAGTTTTTTATGTTCAATCTTCTTTTCTTTTATCAGAGCAAATGTTAATAAGGATAACAGATAGGCTAAAAGCCTGGTGAGCTACATACCACATACAGCTCCACTTTTCAGTTGCCCTACTGACTACTACTGCAATTTTTAACAAGAATGCAATTAGGTGAACCCAAACCACAGAAGGTTGCATAGTAATTAACCACGAAAGCTATCAATAGC
This sequence comes from Antrostomus carolinensis, assembly GCF_000700745.2. Classification (NCBI taxonomy): domain Eukaryota; kingdom Metazoa; phylum Chordata; class Aves; order Caprimulgiformes; family Caprimulgidae; genus Antrostomus; species Antrostomus carolinensis. The sequence goes on along the minus strand of NW_010356298.1, from coordinate 1,785 downwards.
TAAAAAAGGACCTGTTCTGTGAATCCTCTATTCAATTAATTCTAACAATATTCCAACACAAATAAGAAATTTTTATTAGAGCCAGCACCCCCACATCCTCTGTTGCTTCACTCAAATGAATGAATTGAGATTGCAGGTGTTAACTGGGGAAAATTGTAGTGCTCAGTTTATAAGGCCTGGCTCCTTCTTTAAGCTTCCTGTGGAACAGCCATCAGATCAGGAGTGTGGTGGGCATGGAGGAGAGAAAGCCTGACCTGAGCTGCAGAGAAAGCCGGGAAGACGATTCAAGTAAATAAGGATTTTGCATGGATTTGGGGGAAGGAAAGTGGACAGTGTCTCCAACATAACGTGCTTAGCTCTCACCCTACTTCAAGAGTGGAAATGCATGCAAATTTTAAAACAGCTTACAACAGAGAGATAGTCCATAAAAAAGTCACAATGTAAGTGAAACCTCAGCCATGGTCGGCTGTTACAAGTCAGTGCAGGTAGGAGGAAAATGGAAAGATGCCCTGCTGTCCTCCACAGGGCTTTGGCCCAGGTGGCACTGGCCACCTGGCCCCAACCCAATCTTTTCCTTTCATGGTGGCATGCTTGTCTGTCCCAAGGATGCCCATCAGCAGTGTCAGTCAGTAGTGGATCTCCATTCCTGAGTCAAATCACCAGGCGTGGGGCCTGGAGGCACGCAGGCTGGGTCTCAGGGTGTTTGGTGGTTCTCCAGGCACAAGTGCCACCTGGAGCACTGGAAGTCAGTGTGCCCTGGCTTGCAGCCCCTGCACCAGAACTCACGGCCAGGCAGCATGCTCTGCTCCTCTCTGTGTCCCCAGTGGCTTCCCAGGCACCACTGATCTCATTACTAAAATTAACAGCACTGGTTTTACTTTTTGTGGTACACTTAAGTAAATATGACAATAGTAAAAGTCAATAATGCAAAGCAGGAGGGGAAAAAAAGGCCAGTGTCACCTTTCTCAGCCTCAGCTCTAGCTTCATATCTTCTGGCTAGTCTTTTCAAGCTCAATGTTGACAAAATTAAACAAATAAACAATAAAAGGATCAGGTACTGATCATTAAAATATCCATTATAAATCAGGGAAGTGCAACTCAGCTCCTTCATTGATGCATTAATCTATAAACTCAGCAAAAGTTATAAATAATCGCAATGCTGATAAATGATAAATGGAAGATTTTGTAATCAATCAATTCAAATGGGGCTAAATGGAAGAATAATGCATCATTTATATTTGGCTATATTGTACAGTATGTAAATTATTGAATACTTGCTGTATCACTTTCACATCAAAGAGGTGGTAGACAAATAGACAATCATAAAACAGAATTATCAGACTCTAGCCTTGTAACACTGTTTAACCATCTGTGCTACACACAGCACACTGGTGGTAAGCCAAAGGACCTCCAAACCTTCTCTCCAGTTTTATCAAGGGCAGGTCTGTCTTTGTTCTGAAGTTACACTTCCCCAGGAACAGCAACTGCTACCTTCAAAGGTTCAAATATTAATTACCAACTAGAAACCATATTAACCAGGATTACAGACTATCATTAAATTAAGGATAAATGTGCTATAGGGACTATCCACCAAGAAAGAGCTTCAAACGCAGGAATCTAAGAGTTAAAATTTCATATATGACTTACACCTGTATCACGTATGTATATGAAAACCAAACATCCTATGTTATGAAAAGCTGTTTGTTAAAGGCACTCAATCTTAATTCAATTATGAAATGACTCTGTGCAGCAACCACATAGTTACAATTTGTTTTGTAACACTGT
>NW_010356297.1:0-5074 GCF_000700745.2 Antrostomus carolinensis | reverse complement strand
CGGGGGGGGGGAATGATACGTTATGGCTTAATTAACTGCTAAACCTTATTCCTGGGGCCATCTGCACTTTGCTTAGAAGCAGCCATTGGCACCTTCCTTCATGACTAACAGCCATTAAAAGTCCTCTTCCCTTCAGCATCCCCTTGCACAAAGCAAACACTTAATCTCATATAACAATACCATCTAGTGGTAAAATGTATTCATTACACTTACCATCTCCGCATTATTTTCCCACAGGACCCTCAGATACATACAGTGAGAGAAAAGCTGGCAGAAAACATCTCCTCCAGCTTCCTGAACAATCACATCTCAGCCCACCACCTGAACAAATTCATAATTCTTCATTTCATCTAAACATACCCTTAGCTTTAAGCATATGAATCAGTCCATGTAGATCAGATGAGCTTGTACCCCTTCAAAGAATATTAATATACTGATGCCATAAACCATCACCTAAGGAGCAGACACAGAACCAGACTGGAAGTCATTGTAAAGAGCAACACTAACCATTATGAGTGTGCTGGCCACACAGTTGGAACGACAGTGTGCCCATAGCTCTTGTATGCCATGTAATAACATAAGAAACACAATTTTCTCCTGCCCTGAAGAGTGTAAACAGGAAAAAAAAGTGCTTATCCCTCTCTCCATAAAGACAAGTTGTATTCAGGTGGTATCCTTAACTAACCTCCTTTGCTTGACTTCACTTATCCATGGTATCTAAAAGGAGTGAAAATTGAACAAAAAGGCAAATTGTTACATTTAGCTGCAATCCCTTGAGGAGAGTGTGAATGGTTTGAGACCGCACAATAAAGGCTAGAGCAAGTCAGCAAGACAGGAAGATGACAAATGGGAAACAGCAACAACTTGTTTTACAAAACAATAAACAATGGTTACATTGATGATACAGAGCTAAAAAGCTATTTGACATGAAATAAAATTATTCAAAATAGAATCCTGTACTAATGAAATGGGACAATTTGCTTTACTTCAGTGGGCTTTGTGGGAACATTAGTACATTATAAACAACATATTAACAGAGAGAACATATTTGTGAAGGGCAAATTAAGTCAATACTCAAGCCACAGGAACAATTTAGCACATAAAGCAGTGCCATGTACAAGTCTGGCTTGTCATCAGCTTGGCCTCTTGAATTTTTCTCTTTTAAAAAGAACTAGCTTTGCCCAAAAGCTGAAACACCTCTAATACTCCAGAAAAAGAAAACATTAAACATGCACCCTACCAACTTACATAGAGATCCATTCGTGGCAAGCTACAAAGTTCTGCTTATAGTAAAACAGGAGATTCTACAAAAACTCTATTGTTTTAAATATGTTGTTATAAAATCAAGTAAATCGCTTTCACAAAACATGATGGTCTAGAAGCCTTCTTCAAACTTGCATTGGAGCTGTCGCTTTGTGCAATATACATTTTCATTCAAGAATCCTGAAAAATATTTAAATGTTTCCCTTTCTCACACTCAAACCCCCTTAATTATCTAACTCAACAAGACTAAAAGTGTAACTATCACCCTGTGAAGAACTGATGTTCTTCAGAACCTCATATAAGCAGCCACTTCATTTAATGAAAAGATCAGCAACAGAAGCAAATTTCCAAACATGAAACATTCATTAGCCAGCAATAACAACTTCCTATTAAAAATGGCAAATTAGCAACAGCAATGAATCCAACAATTGTTTAGAATGCTATTAAGTGTTAAGATGTTAACAAGGGAATATGATGACAACCTCTTATGAATAAAAAATGATGGATAATATTATGTTTTGAGAGATTCGGAACAGAAATCCCATCGGCATCATGCAGTTTCTCTCCAATATGTATTTCTGTCACCCCCAAATATACAATTACATTATCATTGGCTTCAATTTATTATTTTAGATGTTAGTTACCAGCTTTAGTATATTTTGGTTTTTAAATCTATTCATAAAGCTCTTTACACGGACAACTAAAATTAATTTGAAACTCGGCCTTTAGAGAATCAATATTTGGTTGGTATCTGTAATTTATTCAAGTCTGTTTATATGGGGAAAATATTAGTTTCACTGCTGAATTTGAGGCAGGAATTGACATATTCTATTCACCAAGGTTTTGAAAATTGAGAGAATTAGGATCTGAAGACAGCATACTTGCTGGCACAATTCCTGAAGCAGCATACCTGCTCTGCTTAGCCCACCTGCACTCTGCTCCTTATACCAAGAATCCATAACCAGGTCTCTACAAAGTTTCAGCCTGTCAGTAATGATTATTGGCTAACATAATTCCATTCAATGAAATCAAAATCTAAGGCCAAGCCGCAGATCTAATCTATACCACTGAATGAAATTCCTTTCATTTTTCATTTTCAGAGAAAACTTACATTTATGGACAAATGATTTGTCATTGATTCTTTGCTGTTACTTGCACTTAAATGAATACCTTATGACATAAACTTCAGTGCATACAACATCAGACTGTCATAATTGTTATAATCATATAATAAAAAAATTATTGCATATTGTAGAAGCATTAGAACTAGCATTCAATCATGGAAAGTAGCTTTCCATCATTCCCACCTTCATAATTCTTAAGAGAAAATTTACAAGGGGTCAATCATATTACCTAACATACAAAAGCAAATACTGAACAGGAAAACATTCATATCTCCATATCTGCAGAGATTTATTAGAGAATTATAGAGACAATTTCCTTGAAGGGGCATGCCTCAATATTTTCCTGTCTTTAAAACTGATGAAATTCTGAAATTTTTAGTAGCTTAAGAGAAGTGGTTGAAAATTTTCATTATACAGCTTTCAAGATTCCGTGACTTCTGCTGAAAAGGCATCATGCCAGGACACAAGTGGTCAAGATTTCTGAAGGTGTCAGAGAGAACGTGATACAGGTACTGGGTGAGCCAAACAGAGCAATGCTCTGTGGCATCTGCTCTTCACTGACAATGAAGACCTGTCTGGGGATGTGACAGTGGGTGGCAGCTGTGAATGTAGTCACCATGCAATAGTGGGGTCCAAGACCCTGGCCGGTAAGAAAAGTAGTACTGCAGCGGTCTAGCCTGGGACCTATCCTGCTTAATAATTTTATCAATGCCCTGGAGGAGGCAGTGGAGTGCACATTCATCAAGTTTGCAGATGACACCTAATGGTGAGGGATCAGGTGACATTCTGGAGGGCAGAGTTGCCTTTCAGAGAGACCCAAGAGTGCTGGAGAAATGGGCTGAAAAGAACTTCAGGAAATTCAGCAAGGAGAAAAGCCAAGTTCTGCCATAAGGAGGGAAGCACCCTCACAGCAGTGGATTTGGAAGGACAGGTTGGAGAGCAGCTCTGCAGGAACTGCCCTGGTGGGCAGTTGAGCATGGGCTAGTCCTGTGCCCTGGCAGGAGGGACAGCCAGCCCCCTCCTGGGCTGTATTAGCACAGGCATAGCCAGCAGACCAAGGGCAGGAATCATCCTTCCTTAATCCTCCACTCGGTACTCACTAGACCTCATCTAACGGTCCAATACAAGAAAGACAGGCACAAACTGGAGGGAGCTCAGCAGAGGGCCCCCATAATGGTTGGGCCTGGAGCACTTGCCCTACAAGGAGAGACTGAGGGACAAGGGCTTGTTTAGCCTGGAAAAGGAGACAGCTTTGGGGGTGCCTAACAGTAGCCTGCTTGTGCTTACAGGGAGGTTAACAAGAAGATGGAGCCAAGCTCTTTATGGCACAAAGACAAGAGGTAATGAGCATAACCTGAAACAAGAGGTGCAGAATGGATTAAAGGAAAAGAAATTTCCCCTTAGGGGAGTCAATCAGTGGAGCAGGTTTCCCAGAGAGGTTGTGCAGTCTCTCCTCTTGGAGGTTTTCAAGATAAAACTAGATAAAGCTCTGCACAGCTCAGCCTGACTTCAGACCTGACCCTGCTTTGGGTAGGAGTGGACTCTGAGGTCCCTTTCCCTGAATTACCCTGTGATCCTATGGTTCTAAGACCAAGTGATAATCTATCTCTCTCATATCTTCCTATAGGATGCAGCATATAAGCTGGTTAAATAACTAGAAGTAAATAACTTCCATAACTTCGAAGCAGAGTGATGTCTATCTATGTTAAACTTAACATTAATAAATACAAATAACAACACACTGCCAATGTTCAAATACTTCTGTTTTGGCATTTCATGTATTGCCAAATATTCCTAATGAAGTTTTGTTGCTATTTTGAAAACAGTCACGCAGATAATGGATTATTCCCCTTTCTGTTGCATGGTAATGATAGCCCTGAGAAACATCTGGATATTCCACAGTTTGAGGATTCACTGGCCACACAGAAACTCATGCCCTTTTCAACTGACTCTTAGTTATTTCCTCAACTAAAAGAAGAGGAAGAATGCACATGAACATTTGCACTACCAAGGTACACATCTGTTCTGTTCCAAGATTAGACCAAAAAATACTCTTTACATTTTTGTTGTATTCATCAAGATTAGTCAATACAGATTTTATTTCATTAATCATCTTGGGGTTTTCCTTATTTTGACATTTATTAGCAAGCAAAAATTTTCAAGAATTCTTGGAACACGTTAGAATTATATGCCCCACCACACATTTTATATATGAGCAATTAAACTACGTCTACATAAACTACAGTAAGCTTTACGACAATCTTCACTCATTCCTGGAAAATTATTTTTCACTCATTCTGGAAACTCCAAATCTTCTTCCCACTGTCTGGAGCATTCTGACTTTTTAACAGGTATTAGGCCACAATCACCATCATAATCATAAACTAGAAATAAATTCAAACAGGTAAAAATTATACCATTCAACTCAACATTACAGCATATTTGCTGTTACCTTTGCATCCTTGTGTATAAACCAACAGATCTTAGATATTTTTCTCTGTGTAATATTTATCCCCATGATAAACACATAGAATAAAATTATGTTTGGACACAAAATATTTAAATATATACATAATCAAATTTGCAGTATTTTTATGTGGACCATATGTATTCTGGAAACACAGTTCAAAACTCATGTTTTTGCATTTCCCTCATGGCTGTTGTGAGGAACTGCACTATGGACTTGT
>NW_010356296.1:0-7031 GCF_000700745.2 Antrostomus carolinensis | reverse complement strand
CCCTGGAAACCGAAAAATAACTCCCGAGGAGGAGAACTGCTCGTGGATTTCGGGTTCCACCTGAAAATGGGGGGAATTTCCCACCACCCGTAACAGACGAAGACATTGAGGAGGGAGCTGGGGCCGGGCTGGAGCCTTCAGACACCTTTCCCATGGAGAAGTGACCCAGAGCCCTGCCTGGGGCATCCTCAGCCGCCTGTGTCTGCACAGGTCGCAGTTCCCTCTTCTGCACCCCCGGGCTCATTTTCATTTACCGGTTGTAGATTTGATGTGGTGTCCATGACAAAGTGCAAGAGGCTGCCGTGGAGTTGGTGAGGAGATCACACAATACTTGTAAAACAACTGAGAGAGGTCTAGTAAAAAATAAATTAATTCTTGGGGACATGAAGTCTCATTCCCAAAAGGACATGAACTTTAAAGAGCCAAAGGCTTGATTAAAAATATAAATAAATAAATAAAATCTCTATTCAGTTCCTAAAGTAATATTTGAAAATGAAAGTTTGATCTCTATGCGCCTTGGGGGAAGTTACACCTTGCAGGAGGTCAGATTGAAGAGCTGACCCAGCTGTCATCTCATCCTCCCCTCATACATGTGCTGGGGGTGGCTGGATCCTTTGCTAAACTGCCTCAACTTGCTAACCTGAAGGGGTAAAAATGCTTATTTTGCTGGTTTAATCATTTGAACTCGCCCTGCGCAGGGTCTGAGAGGTTGAAAGCTGGTGTAAGGCACGGAGAAAGGGGCCTTGGCTGGAGTCTGAAGAAAAAGGGAAGGGAACGGTTAGGACTGCTCAAGCTGTAAAGTGTAATTGCACCCCCAGGCACCTTTAAAATGTTTTCTCTTAAGAGTTTAAGTTCAGGAGATGTAGGCTATAAGTCACCTAAATGCTTCTGAAAATCATTCTCAATATTTTAACATGGAAATCTTCCTCAGAACCATCTCCCTTCCAGGCTTTCATTTCTTTATAGTGCTTAAATTCATGCAAGAGTCATCTTAAATCATTATTAGGCAGATAAAATGAAAACACTCACTCTAATTCACCGAGAATATCCTTCTTCAAAGCATTTATTTCCACTCTCTTTCTATTTGGGGAGCTGGGGAGAAATTAGGACTTCACATTTTTTACAATTAATATCCTGTTTCACTCTGGGTTCTCATCACTCAGCATATATCACTTCGCAGTTCCTGTTTGCAACTCTAGTTTTTCTAACTTCCACAGATTGGCCTCAACTTAAATTTACACCTGCACAAATAAAATAAACATCACGTAGCAAACACACACAATGGTTACACAGAGGGCTGGAATGGTTGGTTGGTTTTAGGGCAGTTTGGGTCAGAGAGGAACAGGCTGAGGTAGCTGAGTGCTCTGTGTCAGGGCTGAGATTTAAGATTTAATGATTTTCATTGCCTTTCACTTGGGCAATAAATTGCACCCCTGGAGAGAGGGGGTAAAACTACTTTTCTAATTAAAGAGAATGTTATCCACTGGCCTCAAGACAGAGCAATACCTCCTTGTGAAACAATAATGATGATTTAGGGCATACAGAATGTCACGTACCCGTCTGGGTTTAACCACTAAAGCTACTCCTAGAGAGAAAAGAAATCTTGGGATTTTTAGTGGACACAAGTATCCAAACGTCAGAGTTGTATTTCAGCCTCAAATAGCTCCACAGGCTTTGGATCTTGTTACCAAAGGTTTGGGTCTGCAAAGTGCTGATTCTGCAGAAGCTGGCTCCAGGAAATTTTGAAGGTTCCAGACGGCACCTGGGCACTGGAAGGGATTACAGCAAAGGGGGCACAGCCCTGCCAGGAGTTCTCGGTACCTTCCCCGCTCAGCTCCCACAATCCAGTTCATCAAAGCCCAGGTACCAATATCACAAGGCCACATGGAGAGTTGCAGGAGAAGACTCATCTGTCACAGGACTCCAAGGTCAAGCACCGTTTTGGGACAGAGTGAAACATCTCTAACTTCTTTGCTAATTGCTAAGATGGGCAATTGCCCTGTACCTATTGCTACTTCCCTGCAGTTATAAAGCAAACACTGCACCTACAGGTCTGTTTTCAGGGTGATGCAAGGGGCATTTAACCACACGATTCCCATTAATGTTAATTATAGAGCACATATTAACAGCATTATACAATCCTTTTTCCTATTAGCACTATCATAAATCTGATTGGTGGGGCTTAATTAGATCTCAGCAGCAGAATGCAATGGTTTGATACACAAAAGGGCAAATTTTTGGAGACAGCAAACTATTATTACACTTTAATCTCAAAATCTCTCCTTCTCTTACTCATAACACCAACAAGGCTTCTTGTAGGATTGATTTGTTGTCAGAAAATGATTTAAAGACCGACTGTAAAAATATTACATTTTCCCTGCTTCATAGAATGTGGCATTGATGTTAGAGCTCCACAGAGACTTGATGTACTTTCAGATAGGGAACTCTAAAAGCCAAGCACAAAATAAATAAGATGGCATCCTGCTGTTATTGTGGTAACCTTTACAGATCATTTCAGGACTGTGACTGTTGTGTAGCTTAGTAATACACCATGGGGGAAGCTGGAGCTTAGTGCAATTCTACCTCAGTCAGCTGAAGCCCAACTGTATTTGCTTTTTGGGGACTCAGTTATAGTATGTAACAGAAGAGATGGTGTCCTAAGTGAAGGGCACTAGGACGTATCAGAAACACAGAAATAACAGATAAGAAGAGCTAAGACAGTATTAAAGGCCAAGCCAGACTGTAGTGATAGAGAGTTGATTAACTACTTAAGGCATCTATGCTGAGCAAAAGATATCTGGGCACCACCAGAGTTGCATCCCTGTTGAGATCTCCTTGAGTCAGGTCTTGGCCCAGCTTCAGTGGCTGAGAAACTCCAGGTGATCCTGATGACCCATCAGTTCCTTGAGTCACTAGTAATGGCATGGGTTTGGGGGTTTCTGTGATTTTCTGCATATCAGCACTTGTGATGAGCAGGCTTTAGATCAATGCAAGGTTGAAGCATAGATATATTTTGGTCTTAAACAAAGAAGCCCCACAACCAGGAGCAAAGTCTAATGGTACCAACTGAGAGCCTGAAACATGCCAATTCCATGCCATTAAAGACTTGCCCTCAGCAAATAACTCCAAGTGGAATGTAACATGTAAAACCCCACACCAAAAACCTCAAACCCTTCCCACCATCCTGATTCCAGTGTTTCAGAGTAGTTAAAGCTTCCAAGAACAAGCGAAATAGTAGTTCTGGAAGATCAGATCTCAGTAGTCTTTCTGAAGTAGTGTGCCTGACTGATTTCTTTCCCAAAGTTGAATTCAGATATACCATAGGAAATCAGCAGAAGCTAGAAACTGCTGCCTCTTCCCAGCTGTCAAAGGTGGCCTTGTGCTGACCCTGTGGTATGCCATTTTTTGGTAAGCCCTGTGTCTCTTGTTCACCACCTGCAATAGACTATGAGCTGTCAAAGCTTCCTTCAAGTAAAAAACTTGCAGCTTTTCCTTAGGTAGAGCTTTGCTAAGTGTCTGGTGTAAATTCAGCTGTGATCAAATTTGGAGCTGACGTCAAATGTAATGCAAACATGTAGGCAATAAGAAGTAAACACAAGATGACTGGGGATGAGAGGGTGGTGTGAGGGGAATCATCCCTAATGAGCGGCAAGACCTGCCTTAAGGCAGCAGCGACCAGCTGCACAGATTCACAAAGGAGCTACATAACCCGCTGCAGTCCCCATCACGTCAACCATCCCTTCTTAACTCACCCTGACATTGCTGTTTCTGACAAGTACTGATACCTCTTATCCCTTAAAGTTCTCAGCCAGAGTCAACAATAGCTATTTCCAGCAGCCCTTTGCCTTGAAAATGACATTCTGAAGAAAAGGACCTGTGTCCTGTGCTCTTTCAGCTGAAAATTGCTGCCTGAATATCTCCAGAGCCTCTTTCTAATTTTTTTCATACCTCCTTTCAGAGGTCTTTCTTTTCCTGGAAAATCTTTGTGAAATTCCCAAGCTGCCTAGGACTCAAAAGATCTAATAAAAATAAGATTTATTAATAGCAGAGGGAGGAAATCAGATTAAAACTGAAGAAACAGCTTGCATAACTGATCTCCTGTACTCAGCAACTGCTCAGGAAGTGCTCAGTACACACACATTAACTGTTTTGTGGAACTGCTTTTCAGCCTGATAGCCAGAAAAGGCCGGCAGCAGTCTGCAGAGTGTGTCTTCTCCGCAGATATGGCCATTAGCTGCACAAAGCCCACCAGTGCTCATGCTCCCAGCTTCTCAGCACCAGATGCAAAGCTGTGTTTTGCTAAACCACTGTTGACTCTTTCTGCCTCCTGCTCCGGAGGGGCAGAGGCACCCCAGGCAATGCTTTGCCCAGAGAAGCTCATGGCACCAAGACTCCCCAAGCTCCATGACCCAGTATCCCCCACCACAGCCAGTATGTCTCTGCTTCTGCCCAGCACCAGCTCTCAGTGGGAGCGATACGTGCATGCTATGAGACCCACAGGATGGCTCTTTCTGCCTCTCCTCCCTCTGCCCCATCCCTCTTTTCTGCTCATCCTAAGGCCATGGTTTGCTACCCCTGTCAGACCATCACCCTGTCCACCTCCCTGCTTTGGTTTGGTTTAAACCCCACCCTGCAGCGCCCATGTTGGCAGGACTCCTGACTCGTTTTTCTCCCTCAGTGGCATTTTTGCCCAGGTAGGCAATGCTCAGCCCCACGTTGAGAGACGTGACAGGCAAGGCAGCACCCATCTGCTCAGTCCCTGTCTCCCATCCCTCTGCGGGGGCTGACTGAGTGTGATGAAGGCCCCTGTACCAAGCTCCAGGAAACAGCTTCAGCTTCCTCCTCATTTCAAACAATGCCCAAACAGTCCTAATTCAGTTGCTGTGGGCTCCAGCTCCTGGAAGCAATTCTCACTCTTTACTGTCCTCATTTGGATGCCTTTGCCTCTGTTCCTTCAATGTGGATTTTGGACTAAGTAGCTCCACCAGCCCCCATTAACCTTCACCAGCCATCTCCCTGCATATGCCTTGCTGAGTCCAAGTCCAGTCATGGCACTGCTCTTTCACTTCTGCTTCCACTGACATAGCTTCTCCACTTTACTTATGGTTTCTTGTGGTTTCTTTCATAGAAGACCTCTCACAAAACTTCATAGCTTCTTCTGGGTATTTTTCCTACTCTTTCTCCAAAATGAAATGAAGAGGGAGCAAATGGATTTTGTCCCCTGTCTCACAGTGCAGACCCCATTCCATGCTGTTTCTTGGATGCTGTTTTACCTCCTTGTTTGTTGCCACCGCAGCCAGGTCTGCAGGGATGTTATGTGCTTGGAGACCTGGGAATGGAGATGGCCACCACAAGAGGAGCAGAGTTTTGAGAAATGATCTGCATCATGACAGTGGCTGTGAAACCTGTCCTTACACCCACTGGAGCCTGTGTGACCTGCTCCTCTTCCTTACCCAGCAGTGGAAGACCGTGGTTGTCCTAGGGCACCTTTGTCAGTGCTCTAAGCCTTCCCACCAGTGTAGGTCCTGCAGGCATCTGCCCCAAGTCAGGGGAGGACAATTTGCACCATCAGAATTACTGCCCAACCCAGTGTGTGAGAAAGCAGTTCAACCATGCCCAGGTATTTACAAACTATGCTTTAGAATTATGTGTCATTTGCAGATTCTGGACTTTCAGATAATTCAAATGAACTTCAGAGAAGAGTATTTCTGCTCATCTGTACACTTCACCTTGAAACTGAAACTCCAAACCAGCTCTTACTGAAATCAATCAATAAATGCTTTCGTTGACTTAAATGGAAGTTGAATCAGATCCATTGCTAACACTCACACATCCCTAATTAACTGTCAACAGCATCATTGAGCTGAGGGGTGATAGCTCCTCAACCATCTCAGTGAAGGCTGTGACCGAAGCCCCATTGGTAACCTTGTGCTCAGTCACACTTGGGTTTGTGCAAGACGTGTCCTCTCCTGCAGCAGCCGTAGCTCCAGCGTCTGGAACATCAGCGCAGCTTGCTCAGCACATCACAATATTTGTCTCAAAGACTTAACAGCTTTCCAGCAAATTTCCCGTTCCGTGTTACTTCCTCCTGCCCTGTACTATTTCAAGCCTTTATGTAAGAAGCATCACAAGCCCCTTAACACTAGGTTGTTTGGACAGTTGTTCTGCAGCAGAATTTCTTGGATTCAGCAAAAACGCCTTCTGCTGTCATAGCAGCACCAAACACATAAGTGCCAATGACTGACTTGCAAGGGAAGCAACACTCCTGAGCTTTGCAATTATGCACAGTGATGCTATTCTATAATTCATCCAGGGATTTCATAAATTATTCTTTTTATAGTTCTGAGCAGTTCTGAGAACACCCAAAGTCAGATTAGGGAGAGCCTTAATGCCCACTTGCCTTGCTGGAGGGACATTGTTTTATTTTGTGACCTGGTGGGTGCAGGAGCCGCTTTGCTCCTCGGAAAGCCCAGCTGCTTGATGTCCCTGCTGTCTGCCTGGTAGGACTTCTCTCTGCTCCTCTGCCTACCTCATCCTCACCTCAAAAAAGTACAAGTGCAGAGGTAGCAGATCAATAAATAATGTAGCCCTTGGCAACTTCTCAACAGCATGAGACTGAACAGCTGAGAGAAGGTGAGGACGGTGGCATTGGTGGGACAGGGCATGCTGTGGGCAAGGGTTGCTCAAGCTTTATCCCCACCACTTTTCCCATGCACTTACTGCCTTGACCTGCAGAACATGGCAGGCAGCCAAGCTAGTCCTACCACCTGGGGCTGCCATCTTCTCACATTGCACCAGTTAAATGGAATTTGGTCTTGTTGTTCCTTGGATTGATCCCTAAGGAAAACCTGTAGTGCTGCAAGAAGTGGTCCTGGTGACTCTGACATTGGTGGTTTTCTTTCTGAGTCGGTGCTGAGCCCGTGCCCAAGCATGGTACGGGGGCACGGCGTGGCAGGAGGTGTTGCCTTTCAGGTGTGGAACATAATGGAGGTCATTCTTCTTTGGGAAGAATATAAGACTGTTGTCAAAGG
>NW_010356295.1:0-5305 GCF_000700745.2 Antrostomus carolinensis | reverse complement strand
GTTTGTTTGTTTGTTTGTTTGTTTTTCTGAAGCCGAGTAGCCTTACTGAACAGCAGGGGATATTGGCTTGCAGACACCACCTGAGTGCAGCTACACAGCTTGCTCATTGAGAGCGAGCTTAGTTGTCTTCACAGGACACTGCACGGTGCTGTGTACCTGCGAAGGTACAGCCTTCATATGCAACATGTTCAAGGGATTCCTAAACCTTTAGGAGTCAAGACTTAAGGATAAAGATTTCCACAATCCATCAGGGTGATTTAACCATTCTGTTTTTCATGTGTCCCAGCCACCTACACAGTAGCACACTTGCTTGGCAAATACAATCTTTAGCTCTTTAACTTGGTTTTCTGATTCAGGAAGCATTTTTCCTCATGAATTTAATTGACCAAATTTCTCGTTCCAAAACCAAAGATCTGTGAGACACATGTTTTAATTCTCCCAGTTACTGTTTGAAACTATTTTCAGGGAGCTGCCCGGTTTTCAGCTTTGGCTTTCCCACAAGAATGTTTTCCGGAGCGGAGGAAGATTACACAGCATTATGTGCAATGTACGTTTGTGCCCTACTTCTTTGGTTCCAGAGCTATGAATTACAGCAATGCTTTTATTTTAGTGGTAGTCTTAGCTGTCTCTTGACTTCATTGTTTTCCCACTATTCTATAGTGTTGTTAAGAGTGGGATTCAGCATTTCTTCTTAAGAGATTTGTAGGGGACGAGAGGTTGCTTATTTGCAAATTAGGAATACAGAAGAACAAGTTCAACACTATACTGCTGTAGTCACAAAGGGAATGCCTAGGATAACTGCTGCCAATGAGCTTTGTATCTGAATATTGGCAGCTTCATTCTTGTTAAATTCGGGCACAAGGTAGGAACTCAGCCTTTTGATTTTAGCTTTACTAGTGTCTAGTACCCAGACACTACCCAGACTTAGAAATGGAGAATCAACTTTTTAAGAATCTCAGCTGGAGGAGGAGCTCTGCCTCCAGGTAGTGCCATGGGCTGCCTGCACCACCCTGTATTGCCCAGGACTGGGAGGAGTGAGGACCAAGATGGATAGCGTTACACTAAATGCTGAGGTGCTTAGGGGTAAAGGAAAGAAGCCCGAATTTGATGTGAGAGGAAGCCAGAGGAGGAATTAATATAACAACCTGAGAGGTACTTTCAACAGCAGCATCTTAAATAGAACTGCATGGAGAAAGACTATAATGCCAGAAAAAAAAACTTGAAGTGGGGTCCTCTGAGGTAGTCCCAAAATCTTGTTCAGTGGAAGATAGCTTACGCCCAGAAATTTTAAGGTTTTAGGAGATACAGAGGATGTAATAGACAAACTTCTCTGAAGCAATTTTAAGAAAGTCACTGAGGATCCCACTGTGATGTTTTGGTCCTTGGGATTCTCTGGCCATGTGTAGATTGCCAAGATACTTGGTTCAGTAGGGGAGGATCAGTAGATGAAAGCAGCTACTGCTGAGACTCGTACATCTATACTATACGTAGCTCAAGACTACATATAGTCTTTCCTTGGATGAATGTCCCCACTCCATATGCAGTTCAAAGCAGGCCAAATAATTTTTTCAGACTCTTTAGTGTCTTTTTTTAGAGGCTGGATTGTTCTTGGCATACTGCTGAGCCTCCATTATACTTTCCTCCAAAATGAACTTAATCCTTGTGTACCAAAACCACTCTTCAAATTTAAACAAGGTTCAATAAGGGGTGATGGTTGTGAATTCACTTTGGAATAGCACTATTATCTCAAATCAAAATGTTAATGGGGGCTATGACTTGGACTATTCTGCCCTGCTACATCATAATTGTTACAGAATTTAGTAACTGAAGTAAAATTAAAGCAACCTCCTTCTCTCTTCCTCCCTCTTCCAAAATAAAGAATTAAAAAAGAAAAAAGACAAAGTTAGGCAACCAAATACTAAGAGGAGATAAGTGGGAGAGAAGAAAGGGATGATTTTCAGTCAGTATGAATGACAGTGCTACTGACTTAAGATAAAACTGCTGGAAAAATGTACATGCAACTGTTTCCAGGTGTCATGCTCCATTAGTTCTCTTGCCAGATTGTGGATTCGATCTTTGTTTCTTAATGTGCCTTTGTGTTCAGTGATAGCACACCATTCAGACAAAGGGAAAAAAAGGGTAGTTTGTGGAAAGCTTTCTTGTTGGGACAATATGCTTAATGTGTTCTATGTTCAGATGAGCACTTATTTACTGTAAATGGAATGTATTTGAATTGCTGTTATATGTTGATCTCATTATGTTGCTTTAGCTTTTGATAATTAATGAAATTATATTAAGTATTGCCTATGCGTTATTTCAATTATTCATGTGTGGCAAGTGGAGTTCTGCACTTTAAAATGATGCCTTGGCCCAGTGTTTATATTTATTCTGTGGTTTTTGTGCAATCAGAAAGCTTTGTAAGGGGAAAAAAATGGGTATTTGTTCACTGTACTGAACACTTCCAGTATTGTAAGTGGACTTCCTGTTAGAAAACAAAACATTAAAATGACTGTTTAAAAGTCTGTACCTGATTATGCACTCACTAATGAAAAAATTATAATGGTTTTATGAAAGCTGACATGAATAGTAATGGTTTAATTCAAAAATATTTACAGAAAAATTGGTTTATTTTTTAATAGTGTTTATGCAATGCAGATTAGCAAAATGTAGTAATTCTTGCAAAATACCTACTGTTCTACTGACCAAAGGCAAATGTAACTATTCTTGATTATACAATTTATAATCATTTAAGTCTTGAAAAATAAAGAGCCTAAGTTCTTTCAAAGAATATCCCAGTTTTAAAAGTAAGATATATTAACAACATTGCTCAGACAAGCAGTTTAAAAATATTGTTTTAAGCATTTCCAGGAACAATCCATAACAGATTATAAGGTGGACAGCTTTAAAATACTGGATTAGTATGAATACACGGTCCTGCCTTATCTGCAGTCCTGTGTGTAACAGTGGACAACTCTAAAATAATAACATACAATTAGAAAGTATTTTAAAAAAAGAAAAAAGCCAAGGGATTTTGAAAATGTGAGGAAGGGCTGGGAAAAAAAACAATTTGAGAAAAGATTTGAAAAGGGAGGTAGTAGAATACTAAATAATGCAAAGTAGAAAGAAGTTATATCAGAGGAATTCATAAAAACAAGATGACATGTCAGTGAAGTTTTAGGTGGGAATCGCTCAGAAAAGAAGATATGTTTTCAGGCAATGTTCTGTTAAATCACAGACCTCATTCCTTCTGAAAGTCATTGAGGCCCAACAACTGAGCACATTTCCAAAGCAGTTACTTGCATGCGTAATAATACAAGCTCAAATAATTGTAGTTAATCATAGCATAATTATATAACACTTTTCAACCTCTACTTCAAGATTTAAATCAAAATTACCTGTAACGAGTGCAGAAGAAATGCAATGCAAGGGCACATTATGCATTATCTCTGTGTGTCCTGTGAGACATTTGGCATTGGCCAGGTCAGAGACTGGACTAGTCTGGTCTTGGGGAAGAACCTCTGCTCCTGCATGCCCCAAACATTGTCCCCTGTCCCCTGGTGGCACAGAGATGACTGTGTCCAGGAAGGCAAGCATCTGGTGTAACTAGAGTAGCTCAAAATAAACTGTTTTAAAAATCAGGTTGTTTTGAAGTTAAGCACACAGCCGAGAGCACAGCACATTTTAAATTACAGGAGCATATACCTAATAGTGAAATTTAGGTACTAAGAACTTTGACTTAAAGTTGAGTGTTTCTTAAGCCCTTGTACTATATGTGCAACAACTCAGTGCTACTTCTCTCAACAGAGAAGCCAGCAAATGCCATTTGCAAGTCTGTCATTACAAAACCCAGTAACAAAACCAACAAAGACAGTTCTTGGGAAACCAAAAGAACATCAGCAATATCAACAACAATCTGTTGTGTAAAGTTAATAGAACTGTTAGTTTATCTTGAGAGACTGAACAGTGTTTTTGGAGGGTGGTTTCCTGGAAATTTCAGTGGAAATTCTTTCTTGGAAAAAGCCCTGAATCAGAGTGTGCTTCAACCAATGAGGTCCCCTGTGGCTTCTGCAGAGGCAGTCACTTCTGTAGGAGTGAGTGCAATAGTCATGCCTAGACTCACACTCCCTCCCCCTGTCAGGGCTTGGAAGTGTGTACTCACTTTAATTCCGGCTTTAGTTTGTGGTTTCTGATACACTTGGTTTTAGTTTGAAAATTACTATGCTGAATGAGTGGAGTTAGGAGGAGGATAAGGCTAAAAGTCGATCTTACACCCACGCACCTAACACTTCAACTCAAAACATCAGGATATGTTATTCTGTTTGCACAGCTCTTGGACTCAGTGATTTGGCTTAATGACTCGAGGCAGCTGTAACAATTAAACCCAGCCAAGACCAGAATGTAAACTGTGAGCGGCTGATGAAAACATAAAAATGTTTTCCCTTGATCTGCACTTAAGTCACCAAAAGCTTTGCTTAGCCAAGTGCTCCTAGGCGCATATAGGTGCAAAAACTCTCTGGAGATAAACTTTCAGTAGAAGTCACTTAACCAGTGTTAAGTGACAACTGAAGGTTTTGATATCTGTGTCCTGTCTGGCCTCATGACATTGAAGCTGGGTTGTGTGTTTCTTTAATAGCTTTTGCTAATGAAGCTTTTAAAAAGCAGTTGCATGTACTCATTAGCTGAGGAAGTTTGCTGCCCTTGCTTCAAGACAAACCTTCTTTCCCCAAAGGAGAGTTCACATCTTACTGGAGTAAGCTTTTCTGATTCTGGTCCTTGGTTTTGTCTGCTCATTGCCTGTTGTGCATAGGCTCTGGTTCTTTCATTTGTGAAAAATGCCTCCTAACTGGAGTTAATGTTGTTGAATTTATCCTCCTGATGTACTTCTGTAGTTTCAAGGAAGAGAAATGTATTAAGAAAAATGGTATATGTGATTTCCACTGTTCTGCTTGGTTTTGATCATGCTAAATGGGAAGTCACATACTGTTGAAAGAAAATAAAGAGGCCTTGTGTTCACACCAACCCTCATCTCTTTCTGTGTTTGACTTTGGAGGAGAGAGAGAAAGGTGGCAAGCTGACCAATGAAGTTTTACAATGAAGACCCCAACACACAGCAAAGCATTGGAGATGCACAGAACTTACCTGTTCCCTGGGGAAGTCAGGCACAGCCATCGTAGGGGTTCGCAAACTCTGCTTAGTGTGTGTAGCATCTTTTCCCAGATTCCAACCTTATATCTTTTGAAGTATCTTTATTACCAGATTTGTTAGCTTGATAAATCAAAGCCAGTGCTTCAGTAACCTTTTTACT
>NW_010356294.1:0-7175 GCF_000700745.2 Antrostomus carolinensis | reverse complement strand
CTTTTGGGGAGCCTTCAGCATTAATGGGGTCAGGGAGAGAGATGTACAACTCTGAGACTGGTTTCTGGAAACAGAGGACAATGTTTTAGCTTAGCAAAAATTGCTCCCATTGCTCGGCTGAGGCAGGAGCACGCTGAAGGAGGTATTGCTGATGTTTTGGCAGCACGTCGCTGCTCAGTCCAGGCAGTGGGTAGGGAGTCATTCAAGGTGTCAAATGATAGCAAGGAGCTAAGAAAAACTTCAGGGAAATTATTTACCTCGGCTATAAATACTCTGTTAAATTGCCATAAACCGCATGCAGTCGTAGCTCAAGACGCTGCAAACAAATGGTCATTCATTCACCTACTGAGCAGGGCTCCTAAACTACAATTAACATAAAAATGCTCTACTTCAAGAAGCCAGAGTTGCATCCTATAGTTTTTCTATTTAAAGCAATACTACAAGGCTGTAATGTGCCTCAGCAGCTTTTTACTATTCCCCATAATAAAGAGCAGGCGTTTTCAGGCTATGTTAGAAAGAGTGGCTGCCTGGTTGTGTGGTCTCCAGCAGCACCTGAATATTGAGGAAGGAAACTCTTCTGCTAGCAGCGTACCTACAAATGAGGTGGTTTCAGATTTTACTTGTTGAAAGGAATTGGTTTGGAGAATTGGTTGCACTTTGTTTTCCACCTGGGTCATCATGGTGCTGCAACCTCTAATAAAGGATGAACCAGAGGAGAAAAGCGGGGTCAGGCGAGGCTCAGTGCTCTGTTCCTTGTGGAAGTGGAGCTGCACACCCAGCAGCAGAGCAGCAGCACATTAAGCTGTCACTAGTGATATGCATACCTAGCAGCAGGAGATGCCAGGGATTTCTTAGCTGGTGATCTCAAGTCTGGATGACTGATTTTGTCCCCTCTCTCAAAACTGTCTTTTTTCAAGTTTCCCCTAAAATCAGTCAGATTTTGATCATTGGTACCTGGAACACACTCCAGACCAGTACAGTTCTCTGCTTGCTTTGGCTTAATACTTTGAGTTTTCTATTTCCCTGCTGTAAACTGTGGTCACCTATGTAGTAATTAGAAGGTGGATCTTCAAATCATGGACATTAAACAGAAGCCTCCTCAGATTCAGATTCCTACTGTATATTTATCCGGTCTACAACTAGCTTTGCACAATGAGTGGGACGCCCGCTTGGCATATTTTATACCATGAAGCACCTTTTCTGAGAGGAACCTTCTTCAATTGATTTCCAGCAAGTATTCAAATGCACCCAGATTTGAGGAGGTCTTGATTTATGTGTGTCGACACTTGGTTAGCTGGCAGCTCCAGGCTTTGTGTGGAGAAGTGCCTCATCCTGAAAATGATTGTTTTAATTTCATTCTTACACTAAAGGTAGAGGATATTAGAAACCGAAGTCTGAATGGCCCACGATAAAATATGGAATAGCAACTACCCATTACATTTGTTATTGTCTCTTTCTTCTGTAAATCAATATAATTGAATTTCTCCTAACTTCTCCACTATTGCATGCAGCTGTGTGCAATCACAGGGGACACTGCACAAAGATGAATAAGCACAATGCCCTTTTCAATGAGCAAAGCACCCAGTAGCCTCTCGGTGAGATTTCTTTTGCAGCACACTCAAGTTCTCCTGAGCTGGCCTGGCTCTGTCCTAGGGGGAGGACTCCTTTCCCTGCAGCAGCTGGGACTTCCTGCAACATTTAGAAGTAGCACATGGACTTCTCACTGCCAGGATTGTCCCAGTCTCAGCACTGGACAAGACCCTCTGCTGAAGAGGTTTTTTAGAGCCTCTTGAATTGATTCCAAAGTGAAGCTTGTCTCTGCCTCAGTTTCCCCAGCTGTGTGACTTCACCAGCTGCCTGGCTTCTCACCTGACTTGATTCTTTTCCTTTGCCCAGATTCCTGTTTTTTAAACTGAGAAAACCCAGGTGCTAAGGCCCTTTCTGCTGTTCCTGCTACACAGCTGGCACAACTACCTGCTCCCTTCCCCCTGCCCTCTCTCCAGGGCAGCACCCATGTGCGAGAACACTTGCTGTGCTTCATCTCTCTACCTGTCAAAGAGCTGACCAGAAGGATGGCTGCTGGCCCATTTTACAGAGAGGGAAACTGAGGCATGGAGCCAGGCATCTTGTACCAGATCATCAGGAGGCAAAGGCAGTGCTTCAAGTAGACACTGTGTTTCCTGAGCTGTGCTCTCACCTCTGTTGCTTCTTGCTTGGGTGCCTTTTACCCATGTTAGTGCTGCAGGAGGCAGGGGAGGTGCAGAGGCTCACAGTGAGCCCAGCTCCTCCAGGCTGCTGAAAGCCCTGGGCGCAGGACCAGCCTGCCTCATCTATCCCAGGGAAAAGCCAGGTTTTGCACTCTGCTGCATGCGTTTGCAATTGCCCAAAATCTCCTGATTGACCCCAAGAGAAAGCAAACAGCATCTTGCATGCTGGGAATTCCTCAAGCAGGGTCCAAAGCTATGAGCTACAATGCTAGTGTTCCATTTTCCTCACTGTCTTCACAGCAAGGCTGCTGGTCCTCGCCTGTCCCTGCCGCTCCTGCCCACAAAGGCTGCCAGCAGCCAGCTCATTCCTTCCTGTCGGGACACTGCGCGTCTCCCTGAAACAACAGCAGTTCGAGACTGACCCAGCTTTCCATCCTGAGCTGGTGTTTACTGAGGTTCAGAGCAAGTCCACGTGGATTTGGAGCACCAGCCTGCACTCGAGCACTGCAAACCGTTCAGACCAGCTCTGACATGGAGCCTGTACCTGAGACTCATCTTTAATCACAGCAGTGACCGAGATGGGACCGTTGCACTTGGCAAACGTGGCTGGGGCCCACAGGAACTACCCCAGGCACTGGGCAGAGCCACTGCTGTGAGGTCCAGCTCCCCTCCCTCGCTGGCTGTGGGGATAGCTGTGCAGGGCAGTCAGGGGCATCGTGCTACAGGAGGGGCAGCTTTTCCAGCAAGGATGCGGCAGTTAAAGCTCAGCTTTGCAGAGCACTGGCGGAAAATCTGGTCTGTGTTTTGCTGGGCTGCAGTCACGCTAGCTCTTTGTGAGGGGTTAATCATGCTTTGGGGTGCGCACCCCCCTGCATGCGTGGCTGGTGGTGCTGTTGCCTCCAGATACGCTGTGTTTTGAAATAGGCACATCCCCCAGCTGGAATGGCTTACAGCCAGCACCCATGGAGAGGGCTCCCCAGGGAGCCCATCCCCACCCAGTGCAGGAGGGCTTTACTCCCTCAGTGCAGCCTGGGGAGAGGGCATGGACTCTTCTCCCGGCTCACTGTAGAGCAGGCTAGTACACTTATCAGTTGTTAACCTCCTCCCCCACCACCAAGAAACCCCCTAAAAATCCCAAACCACCATAAAAATGTGCTGGCAGAATAGGAGCGAGTCATGCAGTGATATTTGGAAAACACGATCTTGTTTTCAAAATAGATTAATGATGGGTTTGGTGCCAGGGAGTCTGCCCTCCCCAACCCCCCCTTAGAAAAGCATTACAGGCAGGTCTGCAGTCTAGCAGTATAACTTCCTAAAAAATAAATAAAAGACTAGCTAATAATAACAGCGCTGCTACTATTACTACTAATAGCGCACTTCTGGCTGGCAATGTCTGCGCTTTTACGAGCCTGCTCTGAATGAGAGGAGCCGGGGAACGGGGAGGTCAGAAGCTCAATTAACTGGGCTGCACCCTGGCAGGGTCAGTGGCATTGCCTGATGGAGACTTCGTGGCAGGGTCAAATGGCTGCCCCACCAGATCCTAACGCAGTCCCTGAGCCGGAGCTAATCTGGCAAATTGAGGCTTTCCCCTTGCATCTTGCTGGAGGCGAGGCTCTGGTCTCACCCCGCAGAGCTGCACTGGCTGGAGGTATGATGAGATGCAGTAGGTGCTTGAGAGAATCGTGACAGGAAAAGCCACCTGGGTATGACCCCAGCACCCAGCAGCTTTTTTGCAACTAGGGCTGGTGTGGGGTAGGAGAACAGAGGAGGTGTTTATTGGGGACGTTTATCTGGCAGAAATTAACTTTTGCAGATAACTGGCACCTGCACCCAGACCACTTTGCCTGGGCATACCCTGATCTAGTTATCCTGGTAAAATCCCACCAGTGCAGCTCCAGCCCCTACCCAAAATGTTCCCGTCTACCCCAGCAACGTTTTGTTCTGCAGCACATTCCGACTGGTCTGAGCACGAGCGCTGCTTGGAGGGATTGATGCCGTGTCTGGCCGTGAAGGATTGTGGCGTTGGTTCCTGGGGACGCAGGGCAGAGCGGGGCTGTGGCGGCAGCCCGGGGCCGGGGGATTGCAGTCACATGCTGCTACTGCAGGGCTGGAGGAGAATTAGTAAAATTTGCTGCAGGATTCCCACACCCTTGCAGCAGAGACTGGCACTGCATCCTGGGGGCCTCTGATTCAGCTCTTTCTCCCCTCGGTCCCGATTGCCAGCACTACGGTTTTATCAGATACTATGGACTAAAAAGTGATTTTCCTAAAAGCCGCTATTCAAAGCAATTTCCCCCCACCCAATGCTATTATTTAATGAAATCAATAGACACTGTTGGTACATGTTATGTTGTTTGTAAGCTATAAGCTTTCAAGCTAGGATTTGTATCAACATTATTCAAAGCCTTTTCAATTTGCCGTGCCTGCCAACTTATATGTTGATTGTGGTATTTTGTCCAAATAGCATCAACTTGCTAAACTGTAGGAAGACATTTAGGTATGTTAACAAGAAGGATTAGAGCCTGTCGTCAGGATTTACCTGCGTGTCAGCAGAGATGTGGCTGCGTGTACTTTGTTTTTCCTATCTGTTGCTCAGTTTGCTTGCATGCATGTGTAGCTATGGCACAGCCTCCTTCCAGGCGCTGTCAGACTGCACCACGCACTGTTTGCTAAGATGAAAGCCAAGGTGTGAGCCTGCAGAGGCACTGGAAGGTGTGTTTGGGCTGTGCCAAGTCTCCCTGCACTCCGCTGTGCTGAAGTGTCGTGATCAGAGCCGTTACACTGTCAGTGTCCCCTTGCCCAGGGAAGCTCACCTGGGTCACTGCAGCAAGGCTGGACTACGGCTGCTGCTGAAAGAGCCCCCCCAGCTTCCCCTTAATGAGCCCTTTTTTTAAACTGTAATTTTGCAGTTGCATTAGTGCAGCGTTGGGTATTGAACTTCTCTCTGTTTTTCATATGCGGAAGGCGGGAGGGCAAATGAGCTTTGCTTAATAAGGCTATTGATGAAACGGTCCCAACTCACCCATGAAGTTCACTGCTGGTGAACACGAACAGGCTGCAGCTCTGCTTTTGGCTGTTTGCTGCCTTCAGCAGTGTCCCGCAGACCAAGCGGCAGCACTGCAGCTCTCATCGCCGGCACGGTGTCCTTTTTGCACAAAGATAATTCAGACTGTTTTCATTTGAAACAAAAGCTTTGTAGTTAGCAAGGAGATCTGAGGAGATGCTGTCAGGTTATGGGCTCAGTGAGGTGATGAGGGACTGAGTAAAGGAACTGACTTGCAATATATGGTTGGCATCTCACCCAGGTCCTTTGGATTTGTTTACACAAGACATTTTGGCTTCATCCATGTGAGGAGATAGCAGTATGTCCTTCCCCATCCTAGGCAGACTCCAAACTGTGTTTAAGCGATGGTGGGAAAAAGTGGGGCAGGAGAAGGGGGACAGGGGAGACAGATGCTATTAGAGATGCAACGGCCCATGCTTCTGTTTTGCCAGCTTTGTTAGGTTGGTCAGAGCAGTGGCTTTTTACTCTTCTGTTGCCAAAAAAAAAAGCTGTGCTGGCAAATGTCCCAGTGCTGATGCAGTTGTATCACTTGAAAAGGACTTTGCTGGCATTATTTGCTCTCTCTCAAGAGCCAGGCTGAGGTATTCCAGCCGAAGGACGTTGCAGTAAGCTGCATTTCCATAAGGGTGTTTGCTGGGAGATGTGACCTGTAGCTGGGGAAGGTGGGGGTGCTCAGAAAGGAAAAGATATCCTTTTAAAAACATGAATCAACCACGTGCAAATCTATATGCATTTCTGTTACCACAAAAAAGAAACAAACACCAGGTTTTTGGGGTGTTCCCTTGCTTGCTTTTTGAACCTCTGCAGTTACTGTGAGAGCCAAACAAGTGCAAGCAGGAAAGAGGGAGTAGTTTTATCTTCATGGGAATGGCTAAGCCACAGAGACCAAGGGCTTTGTCAGAGATGCTTCAGGAGGTCCCATGGTGGCAGTTTGAAGCCTGATTGTCTCTATCTGACCACCCCAGCATTTACTGGACGTTACCACTTGTGTAGCAGTGAATGGGAGTCCTTATCTCAGTTGTGAATGGTCCCCCTGGCATTAGTGGGCCAGCAGGGAAAAAATAGAGATGGTTATGTGCCCACATAGAGGTGTCCTATTTGAGGTGTGTGACACATACTTTTTGCTGTGCTGTGCTTTTGTTCAGCACACAGAAAAAGTTCTCACAGTAAGAAGGTCCAAGTGGCACATGTCCTCCTGCTGTCCTGCCCTCAGTTCCCGCAGAGGGCCAGGGAGCTGCAGGAAAGGTGGGGGTAACTTGGGCTAAGTGTCACTATGCAAGTGAGATTATGTGCTTATATTATCACTCTGTCCTCCTCTGATTTTGAACTTATTTGACCAAATTAGACAAACTTCCAGGGACCTCAGAAGTTTCAAGCTCCTTCAATTCCATAAATACATAGACCTGTTACCAGTCCTAGGACAGGGAATTGGCAGCAACTCATCTTTCCCTGGGTATCTGGGAAAAATCCACCCTCACCTTTGAGATGTTGTTTGTAGAAAACAAAACTTTATTTTGCTGTACAGTATTACCTGTTTCTTTGATTGATTGCACTTGTCTGTTTTACCATGTGAAGATCCCAAGTAGGGCTCCACAATGCTGAGACTCAGGGTTTGTTTAAAGCCTGGGGGCAGGACAGCCTTGCCAATGTCTGTGTTGGCCTTTGTCATGGCACAGCACACTGGGAGGCGAGGGAACAGTGGAGCAGCTGCTCTTCGGATGTCCCCTATGGACAAGTCTTTCAAGAGAGCCCCTGGTGTAGCCTGAAGATGCTGACCAGCGCTGATGGCCTGCAACATGAACAATCAGGTGATACAGACCAAGGCATCCCTGGCATTCATCAGGGTTAGTTTGACTGCCTATGCCAAAACCCAGTGCAGTGAGTTTCAGAGACATGGACCTGGC
>NW_010356293.1:0-4780 GCF_000700745.2 Antrostomus carolinensis | reverse complement strand
ATATATATATATACATATATATATATATCTGGCAGGGAAAGAATCTTATGTCTCTCAAGTCAAAGCACCTCCTGGGATTTCTCCTGGGAACTCAGCACATGCCCTACCTCCTGCTCAAGGTCCCATCCAAAATTATGGTTTCATCTTATGCAAAACACCCAATTTTTTTGGCAGAATTCTCGAAAATGAATACTGCAGCACAATCATGGAAATTCCTCTCTTTCTAATAGGATTTTCTGCCTGGCTAATAAATAAATTGTCTTTCAAATGAAAGCTGCCTCTGGCTCTGTTCTCCCTCTGGATTCTAGCCCAGCTAAGAGAGAAGAAAACCCCAGAGAAGTTCTTCTCTCTCTGACAAGGATCAATGCTGTTGAGTGACATGTAATGGCAATATCATTATTTATTTATTGATTTGCCATTGCTAATCTCTGCTGCATTTCTGCCTGCTGTCTCTCCCCATTGGTTTAACAGGAACATTACACTTTTGGTTGTTTTTTTTTCCTCCCAGTGCTTTTGCAACCCACCTCTTTTGTTGTTGTTGTCTCCTGTCTTCTAGCCCTGGGGACAGTTTTCTGCCATCATCATCCTTTATCTGTTTAGGGTTAGCTGTTGCAGTCCTTTTTTTCTAGGGGTAGGAGAAGGGATGGAAAAATGGAGCTAACAATGAATGAAAAGCAGGAGGGCTACATACCCCAGCAGGGTAAAATGCTGACTTAACCAGCACTGCTTTAGACAATCAAACTTTCTTCCAAGTTATCTTACTAGTCACAATCTCTACAAATCCTTGTTGTGCTGTGTAGCTCCTCAGACCAACAAATATACATTTTTATATATCTGTGAGGCAACCACTACAGCAGCAGCGCTTCTGAATATAGATGATAATTCACTGCTGGCACTGTCCTGTGCTGAGTTAATATGAAAATGCAGTACTGACTTTGTTTGTTTGTTTTGTGTAAGGAGATTGATGCTAAATTTCCCTCTGCAAATCCAACAGGATCGTTGCGGTTTGAGATAATGCATAGCTTAGCATAGTTGTAAAACTACAGTTGATTCTGGCACCGAGAGCCTGCCTTTGATGTGCCTCAGGTTCATCTCCTGAAACTGAGTGCCAGTTTGCCCAACAATCTATCATTTATTTATTTATTTAAATGTAAAATAATCAAGATAGATTCCCAAGGCTCTATGGACCTACCATAATAAATTATGCAAAAATACCATTAAGTTAAACCTTAGGAGTTCAGTTAGTCAGCTATCTACCTCCACTGTCAGCTGGAAAGGATGTCTCTACCTCCTCTAAAAACCTTCTCACATTAATGTCTTTTGCAGTGCACATGGAAAGTCATCAACTTTGATGTCTTCAAAAGGAAAAGAGGAACAATTTCCAGAGCCATCAAATATAACACTTTGCAAGTGCTGTGCTTTTCCCACTTTCTAGGTCCTAGACCTTCCGAAGAGAGGCCATTTCTTGGTGCTTCAGACCCAGTCCACAGAGGACTTTACTGTGCACGCTAAATTGAGTGTGCAAGAGGATATGACACCCTTCATCCAAATTAATGAGCATGAAGAACATGTAAAACTGCAAGGGAAGGCCACAGATGTTTTCTCTCTGCTTTCCCAGGCAAACATCATAAACTCCAAGCAGACTCTGAGGCACTGAAGACAGCTTCTGAGACACTAGTATCTAATACTCCTAAATATTCTGTACAGATTTCATCTGTTATGCTGCATGAGGCATGTTACTGGCATCTAACCCTGAGGTAATCATCACATGGATCGCATTATCACTGTTTGTGCCCAAAAGGGAAGTACATATGTGCCTAATGAGACACACGTGATGAAAACTGGCTGAAGAGGATGCTAGCAAAGGAAGAAGAAAGTTATAAATAAGGAAGGCTTAAAAAAAACAGTGAAATTATTTTAACTAGGCCTTCCTCTGTTGAAGTTCTAAACTCCTGCTTTATCCTGTAAAACCCATGTCCCTGGGATCTCCTAAATAACCTCCCAACCTCCCAGTATCTTATTTCTTTCTACTCTTGCCAGTGCTATGGCACATTGGTCAACTGTCACAAGATGACCTATGCTCATACTATTAAACTCCCTCACCCTCCAAAATGCACAGCCACATCCAGTCTGCCTAATGGCACTGCTCTTTGGCCTGTAGTAACACCAGTGCTCATAAATTGTCTGGAAAATTGATTGCAGGCCCAGGCCAAAACCATGCAAAGATCTCTTTGCAACAACTGAGCACAATTTAGGCAATTTCAGTTGCATGACACACCTTCTGCAGTCAATGGAAAGCAACAGTCCAGCCAAGGATGCTGCCTATCCACAAAGCTCCTGACTTGGGAGTCTCAAGCTCCATGGCTGAACCTGGGCTTGTTGCCTACTGCATCATTGGTCACCTCAATGGCTGTCCCTCGGGATGGACTCTAACAAGAGCCCAAGCAGACAATGGCCCAGTATTAAATGGGGATAAAGAATCCTTCTGAAATCTGGTTACTAAACACTAAAAAGGGAAAGGTAATGGAAACTTAACTGAACGGAGGTTAGACTTCAGCGAGATCCCTAAATCCCATTTTTCCAGATCTGATCTCTAGATCTTACAATACCAAGTAGAACCAAGAACAAACACTTTCAAATTTAAAGGAGTTATATTCTCTTTGAACATCATTCTCTGCAGACTTCAGCTAAGGCCACATCCCAAATGGAGAGAACTGTGGGGTTCTGTCTGTCAGCATTTTGGTAAAGAAGCAGCCTCACAGGAAAGCCGAACACCCTGGGACCAGTATTGGTTATTGTGTCACGTTGGAAGGTCATTTGCCCTCTCCAGTATTTTCTGAATGAAAGACTTCTTAGAATGGGGAAAAGTAAAAGGCTATAGACTGTTTCCACATAATCAGGGATTTCAAAATTAGAAGCAGTAGCAGGATCAGCTGTTAGACATCCTATTAACCACAGCCGTATATTGCCATTTCTAACATGGCTTTGCTGAAGCCTCTGCAACAACTCAGATTTCAAAGCATGCAAGAGAGCTAAAAGATTATTCAAGGATCAGGGAGCACAATCCAGAGAACTGAAGTGGAAGAGTCTGTAACCGGTTTTGATGATATTACCAGCATGCATAATTAAATCACATGTATGCATGCTGTACATTTCAGCAAAGTTGCATTTAAGCTGCTTTTCTTCTTGAAAGACAACAGCAGCTCCAGCTTCCCACAGGTGAATGCAATTTAGATATGTTCATAGGTAAAGCAGACACAGCAGCTGCAGGTTTAATTAAACCTTGCCTAACCATGTAAAAAGACAGTGATGTATCTTCATAGCATCTGGCAGTTTAACCATTCACTAGTCATCCTATAATTAGCACACTGGTGAATTTAATAGAAGATTGTTCTAATGTAGTGCCAGATGGTCCTTCTGACTGACAAGGGGAATGACAATTTCTGACATGTTTTCTTCAAGGGTAGCAGAACAGTCAAAAAGATCCTCCTTAAAGCACAACGCTGATGAAGTAAGAGGCTATGTTTGCTGTCCTTGGAAAGTAATGGCTTTGAATGTTGCTATCTGGAGTAAATATGATTCATGAACTTCCTATAACAAGTTTTGCTTGGCTTTCCTTGTTTGCTTCTCCTATTTTGTCAAGACATTAGCCTGCTTGCTATGTTTGCAGAAGAGCTTTGTGTAAGTCAAGGCCAGCATCTCAAGGTCCCGTGGGACAGGAAGAAGTCCGGGATATGAGAGTAGTGCTGAGAGAGGTCTGCTCTCCAGTGGGGCCTGTGAGTTGACTCCTGAGACCATCTCAGTGGAGCTTTAAATTAGTCCAAACACTATACAATGGACTCTTTGCTACAGCTCCATTCATCAGAAAAAATAACTTTTACAAAGCAACCAGTGAAATGGCAAGGACACTAAAACAAGGAATATCGGTGGAGTAGAAAATTAAAAGACAGGGACATTTTTGCTGTTAATAAATGAAGACTATTGTTATGTAGCAAGTGGAGAATTTCAGAAAACTTCAGTATTGTTCTGGAGTTTATAAAAGCCTTTAGTGGAATTAGTAGTCAGACTATAGCAATCTTGCTATCAAAGGATGTCTTGTAACTAAGAATCTCTTGGAGAAGACATCATGCGTGACAGATAAATCTCAGTGGTTCTTTCATTTTGAAGCTGGATGTAGCCCGGTAGGCCAAAGTCTCCTTCATGACAGGTATCGATCATGTTCCAGCTGAGTTCCAATTAACATTTTGAACATTAACACTTGCTGACTGGTTTTGATTCAGCCTGTTTCTGTACAATCCCTTTCTCTTAAATAACAAAATTTTGATTGATCCATCCATCTATACTGTCAAAATGTCAGTGTAGGAACTCTTTACAGACTGTTACTTTATCAGCATAAGCAACACACTCCATAACTAGCATCCTAAATCCCGCTCTGCAGAGCACAACTGCTCTTAACATGAGGCTCATCAAAATGTATCCAGACTGATGGAGGTCTCAAATTACTTTTATGGGCTCCTGCAGTTATCCTGACGGGAAGACCATTGCACATCAAGGATGAGTGATCCATGTAACAGCAAACCTGTGGTAGCGCAGGTCTGTGCAGGGCTCTGTGCACAGCATTGCCTTCAGGCCTGTGCCGTGCTGCACCTCTCCCTCGGTGCTGGGCTGACACAGCCAGTGACGGTAACGGCGGAGCCCACAGGCAGCTCCCACTCCGTACCAGCGATTACACCACCTGCGTGGCCTTGCCTTTATCTAACAGGGCAGCAACAAGTTCTCA
>NW_010356292.1:0-5991 GCF_000700745.2 Antrostomus carolinensis | reverse complement strand
TTTTTTTTCCTAAGGACATTTCTGGGCTCCACTCTTGTATCAGAACTCTGGGTAGCACATACTCATGGACCTTATCTTGCTGTATCTGAAGTTGTGTGATTTTTGTTACTATGTGTTGAAAAGAGACATACACTTATTGCCATTGAGCTTCAGAGATTTCCAAATCTTAACAGATGAAACACTCTTCCCCTTCCTTTCCCTCTCAAGGTGAATGTGTTTAAAACATAGATGTTAAGTATTTCTTACTCTTGTGGGAATTCAATGAAAAAATAAAGTTACACTTCTGTTGTCCTGTGAGAAATATAGTTGTCTTTCATAAGAAGACAGAGGCCAAGGCCAATGAAAAGCTTCAGACTGATGAATGAAACCAGGAGAAGCATGCTGTCAGTCTTCCCAGCTGAGATAATATGCTTCTAGAATAAAAGCGATGTTATCAGAGAAATGTATCTTTATCAGACAAATGAAAACGTCTCTAGGTTTTCTCTATACTTTGTCTTAAGGATGACTGTCTATCATGAGGTACAGAGGAAAGTGTATATAGTTAAATGACTGGAGTCTGGACAGTGTTGGTTTGCTGAACATTCTTTTGTGATGTTTATTATCAAAGCAAATGGGTTTTAGAGTTAGTCAATAATAAGATAAAATGACAAAAAAAATACTGTCTTAGAGTCACATAACCACGTTAACGAAAAGTACCACAGACCTTCAAAGCAAATGTCTTTGAACAAGAAACACACTGTAAGAAAACAAGATTGTAGATCTATTCTTTCATAAATGGCACCATTCTGTAGACATTTCTGAATCTGTGGCTCACTATACACTGAACCATGTACTATAAAAATACAGTACAGTCTTCTTTTTTTTCCAGATGGATGAAGTTCGAATCTGTTTTTGTTTTAGCTCCCATACTGGACTCAATACAGCACTGGGAAACAGAAACAGTTTTTAATGTATACAACCTAGGGAATTCAGGAGTGTTTTTCAGCTCTGGTATCCGAATAAGTATAGCCACAAAAGTTTTTAATGTTTGTCAGTGGTTAGCACTGATGCTGTATTTTGCTTTACTGTACTGGACTATCTCAAGCACACTCTGCTGTTTATTAAGTTATTGAGAACCTTCTGACCTGTTTGGAAGAAATAGAGATACTACTTAACATGAATAGTAATTAATTTGGGACTAGGATCCAACATATTTGCCATAGCAATATATATTATTTGTAATGTTACCAGAGTGCTAGCATCATTAGCAGTTCCAAGCATATATCTGAATTCATTACATATACAGTAAGCACTGTTTTGATATGTAATGTCAGAGTCTGTCCTTGTTACCCAAACAAAAATATTTTACTTTCTTGGTTTTGGGGCAAAAGCTTTCCAAGCTCACTACTCCTATAGGTTAATATTTACCATTGGAATGAAAAAAATGGTGTAATCTTGATGAGTTCTAACTACCAACCACTAATGCCACTGCTTTAGTATGGATTGTGCTGCACTTGAGTTACAATGCAGGCCCATATTATGTTCTACAACCCAATGCAGGGCTGAAATTATTTCACTAGGAGTTAAACCTTTATGTATTCTAGAGAATATTTTGCCTCTCATTACGTAATTTTGAAGTCCACTACTTTAAAATGAAACATTCTTTAGTTGATTGTGATTGATTTTTTCCAAGAAGGCTTGACCAATAAGTAGACAAATTAATTTTAGCCTATTAATTAGTGTTGTGAATTGGTAGGGTTTTAAACAAATACAATTCCCCCTCTCCCCCCCGCCCTGTTATGGATAGAGAATCGAATTCAAAATCTTGAAACACAGGGTGGCAAGGAAGGTTGCTGTCACAAAAAAGGGACAAAAAAGTTATAAGAGAACTTTTCACTCTGTTCAGAAGCAAACTTGCTGAGACCAAGGTGTTTATCTCTCCAACTGTCTTCTATTTCTCAAGTGGGCATATATATCAGATGAAAAGGAATAGTGTGTCAGTAATAACACAGGGTCTTTCTGCATGATAGAAGAAGGCATGAGCCTTTTCCCTTAATATTTTTACCATTATCTGACTTCTCTCTTCAAGTTTAGTCCCTTGTTATGGTTCTGTTCCCTTAAGAATATCTGTTTCTGGAGCCAAATGCTGAGTTGCTCCTTTCCTTACTTTTAAAAGGCTGATCTTTGAAAAATTAATTGATTGACATCGCTGCTTGCCTTTCTTCACAACACTAAGGTATCTGATACCTGCATTTTCACTTTTGCTGTTAGTATAAAAAAGCCTTCTTCAATTGAGTCATTACAGCTTCTTAAGGAGGTATTAGAATTTCTGGTAGTTCTCAGTCCATGTCATGATCAGGACTGATTTTTTGGAGACCTGCCCGAACTTACACATCTCTAACAGTTGTAGGCTTGTTAAATATTTGGAATCATTATTCCATCCTATACAAAGCACAGCTCAGTTGCATTCATCTTATTTGAAACTGAATTCTTGATCTCATTCTAGGAATACACAAGCGTCACAACAGATATTACATGTTTTTATTGCTATACTGTGGGCATTTATTTGACAGGACTTAAGGCTGTCAGTTTTCTCAAACTGAGTCTTGAATTGTTTTGTGGAAGTTGTGACTGCTACTGATAAAAGTTAACTTATTTTAGATCTGGTATGTAGCTCTCTAGTTTAATCTGAACTCAGTCATAGGGCTCAGGTGCCCTTTGAAATCTGAAGTTTCAAGAGACAGCTTTGATCCTTCTTTGTCTGCATTTTTTGCAATACACTGCAAGATGCTACCAGTCTGTCCACACCAAGTGAAACAATTGAGATTATTTTATTTCAGGTAATGTTACAATTTCCCTCTCCTTCTACCTCTCCCTTTCCTTCTTAACTTCTAT
Source organism: Antrostomus carolinensis (assembly GCF_000700745.2). Lineage (NCBI taxonomy): Eukaryota > Metazoa > Chordata > Aves > Caprimulgiformes > Caprimulgidae > Antrostomus > Antrostomus carolinensis. The sequence continues at coordinate 3,117 of NW_010356292.1, read as the reverse complement.
AAGCAAACATAGTTTATGGAAGTTTCCATAACAGAAACTAAGGCATTTTGTCTGTTCTGTGCGGCACCTGGTGGTTTTTCTAATTCTTATTCATCCTTTCAACTGTAGAAAGTAGACCAGCTGTCTCAGTGCAACTCAGCACCAGGGATGTGTTATCATCAGACAAGTGGGTTTATGCCATGTGCATCCAATTCTGTTAGCCCCTCCACTGAGGTTGTGCTGATTTACTGACAAACAAATTTAAGCATATATCTTTTTTTGTAGGAAATGTTCCCAAGGAAACCACATAATTTGCAATTCTAGATACTGAAGATATTGTGTGGAATACTGATGATAGTGTGTCGACTTAAACAACATGATGCCAACATGAGCCTTGCGGGTTCATGGTAGAAGAAGAAAAGTAAGCATTTGTATTGGAGTCCACGTCAATTTTCCCATCACTGAAGACTCTCTGACAATAGCAATTTCTAAGGAACCCTTGTAAAAGCTAGCACATAAGTAGTTCCTGCTTTCTACAAGACCCTCTGCAGATTTCAGTAGCTTATGAGTGGCTTCTACAATTAAGTCCAAATCAGTCAAAGTTGATCTGTATGTGCTGGCATTTGACCTGATTAGTCTTTAATAAAGGAGGTCAAAACTATGGTAACAGATACACAGAATAACTTGGTCACTGAAATGATGAGGAAGATGATTCTGGGTTTACTGCTAGTATACTGGAAAATGTAAATTTTCCACATCAAAGAGGTGATTTAAATCTCCCATTCATCACAAGCAGAGAATCCTATCTTTACGCTCTCAAAGAGGTCCTTGTATGAAACTATCACTAGTAAGACATGAGGAAATTTCCAGTTTAATTCCCAACAATCTATTGTGAGACTCAGTTCTGTTAGGTTCTCAGATCGACATTTGACTCTTAAGGAAATTCGATGTTTAAGCCAGCTACCTCTTCATTTTTGCTTTTTTCATGGTGAATCCTTCCCTTATTTTATAGTTGGGTTTATTTTATTTTTCAGTTTTGTATTATTTTCTACATTCCTTTTTGCAACCTGGAAACCCTACTTGCATCCCTCATAGACTCTAGGAATTTCTGTGGTTCTTATAAAATCATTTTGGCATTGGAATTAGACTTTAGTCTTGTTCTGCCTGTGAGGTGATACAGGCTATCTTGGGAAGGGGAGTATAAAAGAAAAGAGTGTAAAAGAAGAAAAGAGGGGAGGAAAAGCATTTCTTGCTAACCAGGCAGTGTCTCAGTCAAAATCTCTTAATATCCTTTTTTTTTTTTTCTTCTCTTCCCCAAACAAGCTGAAAATGGAGACAATTCATTACACTAAGGAATAAATGCAATAACCTGCTTTTACTGTGTTCCTTTCTGTTTCTCTATCAACTTCCATGAGATCAAGTCTCCTAGGATAATTCCCACCAAAGAGTATAACCTCTTATCCTCCCTTCTCCTTCTACCTAGAAGCTTGTTTAAATCAGGCATTTGATAATTATGGTCCTGGTCTAAGACCCAGGATATGTGTCTGGATTTCTTGTAAACTCAAACAAACATTCTTTTGAATTATTTGAAAGGGCCCATATACCCCTTTATTGTATGACCACATACACGTGAATATTTTGTGATTTCTGTCAAATCACTATCAGTTTTCACTTTTGCTATGTTGACTGATGCTCCTGTACTTACTAAAAAATTATATTGACTAAATGCTGATAACTGTCTCAACACAACAGTGATTTCAGAGGATGTGAAAAAACCTGCTTAGGCCTTAATGGTCTTCAGTCTAAAGAAGACAGATTGGTCTTCAAACTCTCATGTCCTCTACTCCCCTTCTTTATCTCTATTTTCCAAGTTGATATTTAGCTTTCCAGAAGTCATGAGCTCATACATGGCCAGACTTAGTAGCTATTTCCAATGTTGCATCCTTTCTCACTTTCACATAACTTTTGAGCTCTCTTCAGACTACAGTGATACTTTCCAACATTTTGTCATTTTTTTTTAACCCCTTATGTGAGCTTTACTCATCCTGCAATGGATTCTCATGCTCTTCTGGGTTTCTAGTCTCACTTAGCAGAGATTTTCAGCTGTGCATTATGGTTATTCTTGGTAGCTTATATATCATTTACAGGTACTGCTTTCATCAATAATTAAAGAATCTTTACCCATCAGACCAAGATTAAGGTAAGTAATTACCTTTGTTTATATATTAAATGATAACAATTAGAAAAAATCAATCAAAACCGTATGATTGTAATTATTCTAACACTAAAAACTCATAAACTGGTGCACTTTGACTATTCCTGTGTTTTATGTTTATAACTGCAGGGCACAGACAGTTCTCTCCTTGAAGTGACACAGGTGAATTCCTTTAAACTGTGCTCATTTTGAGTTTCCCATCCATAGGCTTCTGAATGCTTTCAAAGAGAATTACTTCTAAAGGTAATAGAGGTTCCAAAGGCTGAACAATAGCTCAAATCTGTTTTGACATGAGTGAAGGTATTATGATCTCAGCAAGCTTTTCTTTCTCATTCACCAGCTTGGCCCTCCCCAGTTTCAAGCTTCTATCTGACCTCTGATTACAAGGCTCACTGGTCTGAGACAGGCATTGCCTGCTCTGGATTAACATCTGCACAATGACACTCATAATGTGGAGGAAGGCATAAAAATCACATTTGTTTTCCCCACCCTCTTTTTTCATTTTGCAGTCATTAGTTTCTACTATCAATCCTCACAGGGAGGAAGGTAAATTTACCCCTGAAATAGTCCATACATTGCATTATCTAATTTACCCTCCAAACGGTCTCTAAAAGGTTGGCCTTATCTTTATATAACAAAGAACTTGAGAGAAAAGGTCACAGGCTACATCTGGAGTAGGTAAAAAATTTTAATACTTGGCAGGAAGTCTTGAAAACAAGATAGCAGGCACGAACAGGTCTTCTCTGGAAATAACTACAATACCTCAAAGTTTCTTGTTGCTATCTTATATTGTGTCAGTTATGTCTGCACCTTATTAATGTCCCATTCTTACTAAGTTTCCACTAACATAAAATAACAAGGCATTACATATGTCTAGACTATTCCCTTTACACGAAGGCATGTGTACTAGCATATTTCATCTT
>NW_010356291.1:0-4956 GCF_000700745.2 Antrostomus carolinensis | reverse complement strand
TTTTTTTTTTCTTAAGCATAGAAGACTGAAGGGCATATTCAAGTTATTTGATGGATTTGTGCCTTTGGAGCACTTTTTCAGGTCATTGAAAAGCAAAGGCAAATCTTTTCCTGAATTATAGCTGCAAAGAGTAGAGTAGAAACTTGATCTGAACTTGAAACATTTGAGATGGACTCCTGGCTGTTTGCTGGCATGGGAAGGTGGTATGATGTGAGAAAGGAGATGAATTTTAGAGGAAGTTGGGCTTGCTTCATGGGTATGGAGCTCCTGGGCTGTATTTGAAGCCTTCTACTGAGTTCCTTGTTACTTCAATTAGTCTCTCTGTGGACCAGATACTCCACTGACCTTTTACCAGCCTAAAACAACCTTCTTCAGAAACAGTGATGAACCTTTGGCAGAAAAATGCTCTTCTTGCTGTATAACCCCTTCATATGGTATAGGATGTAGATTACTACAACTCTATTCTTGCATAAATAAACAGCTGTGGGCAAAATGTTGCACAAAAATTGATGAAACTCACAGAAGCTGTAAGCCTACAATACAACTAATGGAGGCTTTTCCCAAGCAAAGGCAGCAGAAGTATCACACTGGCAAAGCTATCACATCATTGGACTACAAAAGTTGTAAGAAATATTCTAGGATATACTAGTATATTAAAAGAGGAGGCCTGTGGCAATCGTAGACACTACAAGAGCTTGTAGCCTAAGGCTTACTCTGATTGCAAGGAAAAATGATCTTGTCTTCAATTTCTCAAGATACAAACCAAATGCCTTACAAATTGGTCACATTCCATTTAACTCATATTAATCTACATCATATTGCCTGGGGGTCAAAACTGAGGGTTTTTTTGTATTTTTCTTTTTTCCCTCTAGAATATATATCTCATTTTGTCTGGAAAATATGCTGAAAGCTGTACAAGAGACATTCAAAAATATGCTTCTCATTACCAGTGTGCTCTGTACAGTAATGCCTACACAATCATGCTAATGTGCTTTGCTTCAAGTTCATGTAAATCAAGCTTGTAAGTCAGCCCATTTTAGCTGTATTAGCACTGTAAGAGGCTTTGGTCTAGGAAATAAATTATATTGCATATTCTTTACTTTTTCTGACTCAAAAGATACAGAGATCCCTTCAATGCACCAACAAGCTCATTAACTGCTGTGTATAGAGTCAGTTTATCAGGAATTTCCAAGACTCTTAATGCAGACCATGCATGGTCCTGTAATTCAACCTCCAAGGAACAGCGTTTAGGACTGGAAGGTAAGCACTTTTCCTCTAACTAGCTTCTCTGTGAAGCATGCAAAGTGTTAAATGAAAGTTCAGTTAAGTGCTTCAGACTAATAAGAAAGGCTTTAAGCCATTTTAAGATTAAACTGGGCATATTTTGTATGCTCAGGGAAAAAAACTTGCTCTCCTTCATGCCTGTGAAAATAGAGAACCTCCTAAACTTGTCTTTAGGCCCATAAATATTTGATAAAAAGAGGTCAACTCCTATGCCCTTACTGAGGAAAATGTTGCTTCTTGCTATACCAGCTGGGATCTCTCTCCAATGCAGTCAGAGCAGTGTGGCCAGGACATGCCTTTGCAGTGAAAATCTGAGCATAGAATAGAGATACACACAGATATCCACAGCTCACTAGCACAGGCTTTGCCCAGAAATGCAGTTTAACTGTATATGGAATAGCTTGGTGTCCTGACGTTTACAGGTCCCCGCCCGGAACACCCTGGCTCAGGCAGACATGTTTCAAACCATCCCTTTTTAATCAGGTGCTTAGAAGCTATGATTGTTTAGAAGCAATGCTAGCTTAGACCATTCCTGTCAGAGGCCCTCCTCCCCATGCCAAAGACCAGACCTGGTGCCCTCCTTCCTTAGCTTCCCTTTCCAAGCCTCTGCAACCTGGTGATATTGGATCAGGGGGAAGGATTTCCATGGAGGTGGAGTGCAGTTAGGGTTCACCTGCATGAGACCAGTTCTGCTGATGTGCAAATATTCCCTTTGGGGGCTCCAGGGGATGAAAGGTTGGCTTCGCTGGAGGGCTGTGAAACCCATTCACCTGGATAACCATCCCCCCAAGAAATGGGTAGATCATGGACAGGCCCTAGCTTAGCCTTTGAGGGGCATGTTGAGATGCTTCCAGGCTTTGCACACAATCTACAAACCCATGAATAAGCCTCCTCTGACATACTTCATGTGCTCACATATGGCTCTGTGCAGAGGTGCATACCCACATGAAAGCAACTGGGCAAGGCGCTGTGTGCAGAGGTGAAGCAGAGTGGTCTGCAAGGACCCAGTGCTCCTGGGATGACCTGCTGGATGTAGACATACAACCAAAAGTTTGTAGGCATTATTATGGGTTTTTTATAATACATCCCAAGACAAAAAATTGACCCAAGGGCTTCACAAAAGGAATCTGAAATCACGTATGGATTCACCACACCTTTTCCCTTCTTCACAAACACCAGTTTGACTGAATTCCCAGCTGTCTCCCCGCACACTGGTACAGGGTGGAGGAGAACCAGGCTTGTCATCTGTGCACTCAGCCCTCTGATACGGCAAGATGTATTTGCCTTTAACCCAGGCAAAAGTATCACCTGCTCCCACTGCTTCTTGATAAAACAGTCAGCACATGAAACCATCGCCACAGATCTGAACAGATGCAGAGAGGAGAATAGGAACAACAGCAAACATTATGTTCCTCCCAGAGCGGTGCTCCTGTCGCTGCCCGTGCCACATCTGTGTTTTTGAAGGGAAATGTCATAACATTGATAATCAATAAGAAGAGTGACAGGACCATTTGTCAGGAGTGAGGCAGCACTGCAGCTGTTGTAGCCATCCTCTCCCTGGGATTTGTGGTGAGAAGCTGAGGGAAGGACCCGACTATTTGCCTGTGGCAGCCCCTGTGCAAGGACAGCTCTGGCCAGCTTGCTAAGGCGCCGCGCCAGCCTTGCAGCAGTTGGGCTGAGTGAGTGGGCAAAAAGCCTGGCAGGAAGTATAGAGTTTCGAACAATGGGATGTAAAAGACACCAGACACCCTGCAAGGGAGAGATGGTCCTGGGTGTCGGAGGAGTCTGTTGACCTTTAATCCTGAGACCACTGTTGCATATGCATCATGTTTGAACTGCAGATGTTCCTCGCTGCTCTGCCGGTCAGGGTGACAGGCAGCTGATCTGACAGAGGAGGAGGCAGGGCTCAGAGAGAACTTAATGAAGACTTTAAGCTGTGGATTGCAATTAAAACGGCCTGGCAGTGTAAGCGTAAGGGGGGGTCGCTAAGCTCCTGCAGCTGCTCTGCCAGCAGTAATGGCTGAGAGCTAAGGTCTGTGCTGATAGGCACGGCTCTCCTCCACAATGAGAGCAGTCGTGCATGCCGGGGGGCTGTTGGCAGAGGTGACAAAACCGAGCTGCCCTTTCCCACCCCATCAAAATAATTCTTAAATTAGGAAATTTATCTTAATCTGATGGTCTATCTGTGGGTTGCACTGCCACAGATAATGCTTCACCATTTTCTCCCTAGATAGCTCTGGCCAGTAAATAGAAAAACAAATAAATATCGATGTAGTGAGGCACAGGGAAATGACCCTTCTCTTTCAGACTACAACCTGCTTTTTCATAGGCAGAGTTTGGCTGTCAACATGGTCTCCACAAGGAAAGAAAGCTGCTTTCTGCAAAACAGAGATGTGCTTCTCTGTTCCTGAAAACAGCCAAGTAAAATAAAATCCACATGTCACTTATGGTGTCTGTACCCAACTGTTAAGATGCTGACAGGCTTAAAATGTTACAGGCTTGAGCTTGGATTAGGCTTCTGAACTATCTCCACCAAGATAGGAATATGCTAGTGATCCCAAACAAGGTTCCTGATTTCAACAGTAAATGCTGTTTAACTAACAGCAAGGACCAGGATCCTCACCCAGTGTCACCTTAGCAGCAGCTAACACCATCTGAAGCTTGTGTCCTGACACTCAGGTTCAGACCCTGATGCTGGAGCTCAGCAAAGTACATCCAAACTATTTGTTTTGTAACCAAAGTTTCTTCTAAGTGAAAAGTGCCATTTTTTCTCTTATTCACAGTGTTTTGAAAAAAAATTGTCAGTTCTGGCAGTATTTTGTTTCCAGAACTTCTTGTCCCAAAACAAAGCATTCCCATAAGGTTGAAGTGGCCCATGTGAACATTTCTGAAATGGAATCTTTTCAGTTTTCATTTGGAAATGATTTTTCCCCACATGCAATTCATTGTTATTATTTTCGCACAAAAACACATCGACAAGCTTTCAAAGGGCAAACTTGGACCAAAATGGTTTGATTTCATAACAGCAGAAAGTTTTGATTGACCCAAAGTAACATTTTATCAGACCTCCATTTCGCACAGAATTTCACTTGCACACAAATGTTTCCATTTTGTTAGGGAACCAGGAAAAATATTTCTACACATGGAAAGATCTGGTTTACTTTGATCTTACGAGTCCTCCCCGGAGCTGGTTCTCCCTCCCTAGTTCTCCAGCTCAGGCTAGAAGCAGGCAAGGCTTTGGCACTGCCCACCACAACAGCCATCACTGGATTTCACCTTCCTGCAAAACCACCAGCATTGGGATGGTGGCCCTCACAGCCTCCACCAAGGGCAAATTCATTGCAGTCACTAGGTCTGATCAGTATGCATGAAGCACTACAGAAATGGCCAGGCCTGAGAGATAATTCGTCAAAGCATTTGTCATTTCTCATCTTTTTAAGCATGCTGCAAATCTTCAGGCATCTGAATTCTGGCCCAGCAGTCCAAGAAGTGGTCACCTAAAGAGCTGAAATTTTGAAGAAAAGGGATAGGTAAAGAAGGTTGAATTCATTTTAAGGAATGATGTAGCTTTCATAAGAATATATCTACTGCCTGTAATTTATAATCTAGGCTGCCATAATGCTCCTGTATTCCTTTTTGTTTCTGCAGTTCCAGTTCAGTGAAGAATTTCAG
>NW_010356290.1:0-5949 GCF_000700745.2 Antrostomus carolinensis | reverse complement strand
AAAAAAAAAATCATGAGTGTACTCTGGAGGAAGTTATAGTGCCATTGGTTTTTATTCCTCTGCTTGCTAGCTAGTGAGTGATAGGCTGAGGAATGCAGCATCATCTATTTCTTTTGTGTTCTTGGTTACCATAGAGCATATGCAACATACAGCAAAACACAAACATTTCCTGCTTTGTTTCCTTGGCAGTTTTCTGAATTCAGTATTTTGGAATTAAAATGAAATAGTATGAATCAATGTAGAGCACACAGAACACCTCGTTTCTTGATCCTCTGATGAGCATTTTTAGAAAAAACTACTGAAATATGCATCATAATCAATCTGATGAACAACCAATGGAGAAGGCTTTTAAATATTTAAGAATCTCTGTGTTGTAGAGAATAGCACAATTTTTTTTACATGAGACTGCAAGTTCCTATAGACTGTCAGAGAAGTCCTCCATATAAGGCTTTTGTGCCAGAAGGCTTAAAATATCTAATCCAATCTCATCTAAGTTGGAATCTGATGTGGCCTCTCTGAAGTACATCCATAATCTTATTTCATCTCCCAGGGAGTGACCATGGCTTCTTCCTTCCCTCCTCCAGTGCCACTTGCTCCCAGTTGCCCTTTGAGCCCCTGTGCATCTGCCTCAATTTGCACTGTTATTCTTGTAGCAAGTCTTTCTCTAATTGCTTATAATTTCACCCCAGTCATGAATGACAACTTCCTCCATGTCACCCTGTGTGCCCAGAGCAGCCTCCCAGCTGGCACCCACCCACAGTGCTCCCAGGTCCCCAAAGATACTGGGGTGGGCATCGCTCTGCTTTGGGTGCCCCTGTAAACTCCCCAGAGTCATGGGTTAATCCGATTTTTAAACACAAGGTATAATTAATCTTAAAACACTTTGAGCCACGGTGTAGCTTTGTAAATAACAATTTGTCATTATAGGAAGTGGGTTTTGCAAGGCAAAGTCTTGAATAAGGTAATATTTTTGGGTGATGCTTCAGTGAAGAGAATTTTCTGGAGATCTGTGATTTACCTGTTACTAATATTATGCTATTTAACAAGCAGAAGGCAGTACATAAGAACAATAATAGTAATCTTAGTTAGAATAGTTTTGATGAAAGTACACTTTAATTCACTAATTATGACAGCTAAAAGGCATTTTTACATTCAGTGGTAAAATCCCTGTATCTGTATTTTTACCTCACACTTCCAGCTGCAGAACTCTAACATGTTTTTAGTCATGTTATGCAAATGCCTGTTTAAATTACTGGGAGTATTTGTTTTCTATTTCTGCCCTGTAAAACATAATTTTAATACAAGTTATTTGTGAAATGCACATTGTAAAAGGAAATAAGGTTTCAGATGGCATTTCTATGATAATTTTACTGCAAATGTTGACCATGTTTTTGTATTTGTCTGTAGAAGGTAATGCAGTCTGTACATAAGGCATATTTCAAAGATCTAATATTGTATGTGACTAAATTAGTGAAGTAGCACTGGCTTCCCTTTGAAGGGTTAGTCTGGCACTAATCATACGGAGCAAAATAGATCACCGCCTCGCATACATTTTGTAGGAGGCAGTTGCTGTGGCACAACGTGCCAAACCCAGCCCTGCTGTGAAGATCGAGGGCCCGTTCCCGGCTCTCCCACCCCGCCGTGCATGCCTGGCGTTGGGGCTTGGGGTGCCCCCAGCCCTGCGGGAGCCGGGGGCTGGCCCCCAAGGTGAACGGAAGCTAAAGGCCGGGCAGCCGAGCCTCTGGAAATACACAGGGCTGGCACCGCAGCGCGGGTGTAATGTATGTAAATAGGGGGTAGCAAATGCATGAGCGAGTGAGTCAAGGTGAAGGGTGTGCTGAATACCTAAAACCGGCTTGGTGCTCTGCCATCGTGGGGAGAGAGGAAACCTGGGGAGCCTGGCAGGATCTGAGGGGGTTAGACCCCAGGAAAGCGCCCGGTAAATTCCCAGCCAGCTCTTTGCGCTGCCTTGTTAAATGCAAAACTGCAATTAAAATCAGACTTTCTGTTTTAGATTGATTTGTTTAATAAACAAAGGTTAGTTGCATTTAAAAAATGTATGGGCAAGTTTGCTGCGTGTGGGGAGAATAACGGATATTGCTGGCAAGAGATTGCTCTTAATAAAACATCTCCATTTCAATGGAACGCTGTATTTTTACTTGGCTTGATCCTCAGCCTCTGAATCCAAATGGAAATTTTTTGAAACAAAAAGAGGTTTCTAGAGGTGGGATCCTGTTGTTTGTGTCTCTGTCACACTTTTCAATCAAATGATTTGTACTAGACTGAAGTTTGACAAACCTGCTGTAGTGTCAAGAAGAAAAAGCATCCTCACAAAATCAAAAACATATAGCAGATGCATGTTTTATTGAACATTACTAAAAATAGCGCTTTAAACCCTTACTCTGTCTGTAATGCTCTTTAAGTATCTTTTGAACACTGCCTTCATTATTAAGTCTCTGAGCTTTGGAAATAATTTTCTGATTTTTTTCTCTTCCACAGATCTTATTTTTCAAAACAGTTGATGTTTGTTTCCTATTTTGCATGCGTGTATGGTGAGTGAGTTGTCAGTCAGCTGATGACTGTTCAGTCGTGTCGGACAAGATCCTAAGACTATGTCCTTAAGCAAATTCCAGACCCAGTATCATGAATATAATTTGAGATTCTATAAGGATCTCAATAGAAACTAAGATGACGTATTTTGGTTTCTAGTGACTCAACAATCAAAGTCAGGGTGAGGGGAGGAGTGTGCTCTCTCCGCCTGTTGTCATCCCCACGTTGACCAGCGCACTGCACTCCCCTTCCAATTTCTCCTTGGGCTTTGCACACTAGCAAAGCAGGGTGAAAAGCAAGATGCAGTAAGACTGCTGGGTTTACAAAAGCAGGGGATCCAAGAGATGCTAAGGAAGTGAGGACTGGGAGGTGATATAAACCAATTGGGGGAAAACATAGTCAACATTTTATTGGGTAAAGTAGACAATGGAATAAATATTTCTGTACAGTCAAGTATGTTATTGGTCTTGCATGACGTTATAAACAGCAGTTGCTGAAACATGACATGCAAAGTTACAGTTTTATGATGTTGTGGCTTGAAATATATCTAAAAATGGCAGATAATTGGGTGTAAATGATTCAGCTCAAATATTGCACTTCCCCTTCTGAAACCTTCCTGTTACTGAAAAAGACAGCAAGCACGCATTGTTCTTTTCTTTTTGTTAGATCCGTTTTATCATCACCAGTGACACAAGTCTCGTTTCTCATGTTGAATTCTCCATCAGGCTGATGGGTGAGAGTTTTCAGCACCCATCTCTGGCATTTGCTTTCAGCCGTGCAGTTTACTTTGTTTTGCTTATTTTACTTCTAGCCTTGCAATATGAATAAACATTGGCACTACTCAAAAAATGTAGCGACCTACCTATACATGTAAAAGTAAAGGGGCTGTATATAAAATGTGCTTATTTTTGGTAGTCTGCAAGGAAAAAAAAGCTTTAAACAGCCCTTCTTTTTTGAGAAAGAAACAGAGTCAAACAGAAAATGGTTATCTTGTAGAAAGGTGCCTAAACCAGGAGTTGTGAAGCTTTATGAGTAAAGGGAGCATGGTTCTGACTTTGCTTGTAGAATTTGCAGCCATTTAGCCTGGGAAGACTCTTGAGTGCAGTGCTTCTGCTCCCCTTGCAACTTGGGCTGAATCTTATGACTATGGTAATTAATTTAGATCCATCTGATACATTGCCTTCTAGCTTCTATGGTCTTACAACAAAGTGTCCTTGGACAATGTGAAGGTACTTGTCCTTATTAATGTACAAACTATATTTAACAGAATCTTAACTGTTATATTAAGAATGCAAATGAAACAAAACATATCTATCAAGACATGTTAGCTGGAAAATATTTTATTTTGGAGCTAGAGGGCTGAAAACAAATGACACACATACTTTAAAGCAGCTTAACGAAAACTGAGTCATGAAGTGAGTTTTGAGCCGCTCCATCCTTGCAAGTCATTTGGATTAGAAATGCATGAAACACCGTAGTGCCACTGCCTCTGCGCTCTAAGAGAAAGGGAAATGCAACTAAATTGGGATTGTCGTCTTTCTCAGCATCTCACAGACTGGTCTGGCTGAACAGAGCCCAAAGTCCTCGACTCTCCTAAGAGCAGGTGATATATTAAGACAAGAGTGTATTAGGCAGTAAGACATTAACAATGAATCTGAAAAGGTATTGTGAATGTTAAAATCACACTGACTAAAATATACTGAGGTTAAAATACAGGGTAACTTTACAAATCACTATTAATTTCTTTGGCTTTCATTGCAATAACATTGATTTAATTCATTAGATTCCTTTCTGAATCTATATTTCAGTTTTAGAGTTGTCAGTTTCTGTTAATGACAATTTTGCCCATCTGTTCTAACATGAAAATGAGGCTTCATGCAGGAGACATGATAGATCTCTAATAGTTGAAGTAGTAAGAATCTTAAAGGTATTTCATTTGGATTAGATCCACTTTGATGCAATTCACCCTTGAAATTAAGCCTAGTACTAAAAACTTTTAACTGTATAATCAAAAAACAAAAATGTCATATCTTGTCATTTAGGCACTGTCTATTTCATAATTTACAGAAAAAATTTCAAAACATCCCCACTCATTCTCTTTCTAATGACAGAGCCATAATTTTGGGTGTCAGCATATCAGAATTCCACTGGATGTGATCAGAATAAGAATGAATTTCTTTAATCTGGCCATTCAAATGGTAGTATTACTACAGTAAGTCATTTTGCTAAGGCAGCCTTTGCTGCCAAGCTGGGTTACAACTTCGGTTTCAATCCAGGTTTAAAACTCCTGTTCCTTGCCCAGGTCAATCTTCTGAAGGGGTAATTTTTCAAAGCAGTGTGTGAGTCTTAAGCACACAAATCCAGTTAGCAAATAACAAGATTATGTTCTGAGCACTGCTTTAAAAATTTACCCCTAATATCCTAGAGATAGGAGCACAGTTATTGCACATAGTGCATGCGAGGTATAATTTAAATTGTTTTTAGTAGGCAATTCCCTGCATTTGTGTAATGCAATGTTATTCTCGGGGAAAAATGCTCAGCTAATTATTCAGTCTAGAAAAATAAACACATCCATTAAAGGCTAGACTACATATTAATGCATGACCTTTGTAACCATAGTGTTTTATTTGCAAATCTTCTAGAAAAATTTGTATCCATTAAATATATATGGAATTGGATTTTGTCTTTATCAATGAAACTTGCCAAACGTACACTGACTCAAACTCAGCACACTTAGTGTTGCTTGTAACAAAGGAGATGGTTCCTACAGTGTGCTTCGTTACTGCTTTTTGTCTTAGTCTTCTCTCGAAATTCACAATATAGCTAGGAAAATCAGGCTAAAGAAGCTCCTACAGGACCAGATTTCTAATTTCTAAATACAAACTACTGAAAATTTAGCTTTTCAAGTGTAATACTTCCAACAAATTAAAAATCAACAAAAATATTATGCTTCTATGTTACCTGTTCAAGTGTATAGAATGTACAAAAACTTTAATCAAATACTCAGGTTTGCTCAGTTTTAAATTGTGTTAGTTTAATAGTTTCTATTCTGCTGTTTATATTAATGACATATTCTCATCTAAATATATTGCAGTGCTGAAAAGCCATCAAAACATTTCTAAGGTTGAATGAGTGCAGTTGCATTCATGGTTTTTAATAAAATGATCTCTTTCTATTGAACTGGCTCTTTTTTTTAACAGAGATTGGGATTGTATAATATATATATACGTAGTTATAGGAGCATTATAAATACAAACTGCAGCTTCATTTACTGTCTGAATGTTTGATTTCAGTTCATAGCTACACAGTGAGCTGAGAAATGTGAGTTACTGTATGTAAAATATGAGGGTAAAAGAAAGAAGGATAAAAATGAGAGATGCAATTGATTTTTTTTTTTTT
>NW_010356289.1:0-4642 GCF_000700745.2 Antrostomus carolinensis | reverse complement strand
AAAGAAAAAGAAAAAGAAAAAGAAAAGTGAAAATAAAGGAAAAAAAGAAGAAACAGTGAGATGATTCCTAGCTAAACTGTGGCACTTATTGCATCAAGATACTGTGGATGACAAATCTTCACATGAGTTCACAAACTCCCTGCATCAGAGATGCTGAGCTAAAAAAGCAGATCTGCAAGCTTGCCTGTATTTATACACTTCCCTAGGTACTGCTACTACCTATTTTCAGGGACAGGGTACTGGCCTAGACCAAATTGTCGTCCCAGTTGGTATAGCACTTACAATAGGATTATGTTCCTAAGTGTCTGGCAGACCAAACTTGAACAGCATCCAATAAAATGCTGTGATGCTGATTTTTTTTGTGGGTTTTTTAATTGTGTTTTATTTTATTTATTTCCTTGTGTTTTTCTTCAGTGAGCCAAGGGTGTGAAGGGGAAAAGAAAAAAAGTTAAACAAACAACCAGATAAACAAAACACTTCTACCTTTACAGCCTTTACAGTCTACTGTTCTATCTACATCTGTCTTGTTGTACTCCGACCAACTAGCAGTTATTGAGTGCTTTTCAATTGGCATTTATGACTGCCTCTAATGGCTTGCTTGTACATGAGCCCTGCATATCCTAACTAAATATTCAGTGATTTTTTCCTTATTCTAATGTCCTTAATTAGATTTATGAACTCTTTACTATATTTTATGTTGATGAGGGACTGAGAATAAAATCCCAAAATGCTCACTCTAATAAAATATCACAGCTAACCAACTTGTGCTTTTGCATGTGTTATTTCAGTGACTAATGAGCTTTAAATAATGTTCTGAATATGTTACCAAGGATAGGCTTAAGAAATATAGACTGGTGATCTATTACAATACATTAATAAATACACTGGTACATATAGTTTTCTGTCCATAAGGAATAATGGATCACTCTGGAAGAACAAGTTAAGGGATAAGGGGCTTGAAGCTTTTTTTGAAAGTCTTGTGTATAACTATCCATTTTATATAGAATAAATTAATATCTTGTAATTTTTATTCTATTTAGTTGGGTTTATATTTTAAGGTGTTTCAACCTGAAGTAAATTACTAAGTGAGGTATAAAAACCAGTTGTAGTATATGATAGCTTTACCGTATATTTTCATACTTAGAACTAATTAGCTTCTTTTCCTAGATTAGATAGTGAAAATGTTTAAGCAACATAAACCATGGTAGTTGTCAGCACTCAAATCAAATTGATGCAAAACTTGACAAAAAGCAGCTACCTAGTAATAATTAATTACCTAGTAATAATAATAATACAGGAAAATGTACTATGCCTATACATTTGTCCAGGACCTAAAGACTAAGATGATTTTTTCTTACTGGTATCAGATCACTCCAGTGTGAATTCTCTGGATATTGAACCTGCTAATGCACTGTGTAGGTAATCATGCCTTCTATTCAGAGGAAAGTGCATATTTCATAATTATGTCCAGAGGTAATATATATATCAACACAGTCTTATTGACTTCAGTAAATCTACTGTGACTGACATCAACCCAGTTAAATAAGCAAAAACATATTCTCCTGGCTTTTATCTTTCTATGAATCCTTGGTACTGTAAGAGAGACCAGGAGAGTTACTCTGTTTTGTGACATCTTTGAGTAAGCAGGAAGTCATATCATTCCTTATTTTACCAAACAGAATAATTTTAGGAACATCTTCTATCATTCCTCCTTCCCTCTTTTATATGATTCTTGCTAGCTTTGCCAACAGACTTGAAACACTTAAGTCTTTCCACTGACTCCATTGTGCTTTGCTTAAGAATCTATAATGATGCGCTCATTCTGACAGAGACTATTTTTCACTGTTTTCTGAATAGCCAAGTGAATTCCGAATGTTGATTAAAGCATGTTGATGTTCCTGAACCTGCTGCTGCAACTGAAATAAACTTGTGAAATAAAAGTGACAAGTCAAGGGCAGTTGGAGAAAAACCATCTAAAAAATTCCCTCAGGAATAGCAGAACAGTACCTACATACTTTTTGACTCACACTGAACTATATACAAATACAGAAAAATGTGTTTCTTTCTAGTGTTGTTACTAATTTACTAAAACATAATTTGCCATTAAAATATATCTCAAAAATTAGACATTACATGCTTGGAAACTTGCATTCATGTGGATGTAAATAGCTGTGTATCTAAACTCCAAAAACAAGATCAATATAAATCAAGTGGGTACACCTCAGCTCAAGGGTTCAGATGTCTGACATCCAAGTCCTAACTTGATGTACAAGCGTGTTGTTAGTTCACTTTTACATAGAGATTTTGTTTTGAAGTGTGAGACAGTAAGAGAGCAAAAGCCACAAACCACAAGAAAAGTTTAAACAGTCAGAGTGTAATTGTAAAGACAGAAAAAGTTATGTAAGGATTAAAGGGAAAATATATTAACACAGAAAGTTAAAAAATGTTAAGTATAACTGCAAAAAATCAAGACATGGCAACCTAACATTGCTGAGGTTCTCATAAAAGCAATGGAAGCTGTTCTTTCCCAGACTGACTGAATAAAGGCTCACCAAATTTATTTTTTCTTAGCTATTAATGCCTTCCTCATTCCACCTTTGTATTTATTACACCTACTACTTAATAAATAATTACATTTAGAATTATGGAACAGAATCATTGCAAAATCCAGCCTGGATTTCTGGACATCTGGTGCAACATTATCTTAAAGTAATGGCCTTTGAACAAGTGTCGTGTCATATTGAATTTTCAATGAGGCGGATTCCACCAGTTTTGTGTGAAGCCTGTTCCAGCATTTAATTGTTCTCACTGCAAAAAGCTTTTCCACCTCCTTTCATAAATGACGTTGCACAATCTTTTAAGTATCTTTGTTGGTGGTCCTACTATGGAATCTATTTTTTCAGGGCAAAAATTAGGGTGAGGAGCAAACTAAAACTGAACACAGTATTCTGGGTATATTCAAACAGGTGCTGACCAGAACAGAATAATCACATCCCTCCATCTGCTGGCTCTTTTCTTGCTTGTGCAGCTCAGGAAACAGTTTGCTTTCATATCTGCAAGTGTACTGTGCTGACTTACATTAAGCCTGGTGTCCCTTAGGACCCTAAGGTCCTTCCAGCAGAGATACACCTAACCAAGGCAGAGCCTAGCCAATACTGCTGCAGCTTCTGTCTTAACAGCAGGATTTTACATTTATCTCATATTTAACATTATGCAGCTCTTGTTGGTCCAACCTTGTTTATATCCTACTTACAAAGTTTCTTTACTCAAAGTAGTAGTTCTCCCAATCTATGTGACATGTGGGAGTGAAATTGTATAAATTATGTTTATAAATGAGAGAGATCACAGTTGAAATTGACACTTAGTATAGTGTATTTGTCACATATCCAGTCTGAGACACTTTTAGAGGATTCTTAGTGAATTCTGAAGTTTGCCACAGAGGTAGATAATAAGATACAGCTTGTGCTCTGTGGGGATCCTGTATATGAGATGTGAAATGGGTTAAAGTTTCTGCTGTATCCAGTTTCTATTCAGAACCACAAGTCTGAGCCATCCACTACCTCTGTCTCTCTTTTCTACATGCAGCTACCTTTAACTTAAACCAATTACATCATTCTTTGATATTTTCTCCTGTACCAGGACGTCCCCCAGTTCGAACTGATCACTGCTTACAACTTATGTTCTGTAACTGGGATAAAGATGACTGATTCGTCAGGTCTGCAGGGTGATCTGTCAGCTCAAAGAGGACTTTCCTACCTTTCCAAAAGCCCCAGGTAAGAGCTGTAAGAAGTGCAGGGAGTGTTACTTTTCCTCCCAAAGTTCATCCTGGTTTACATGGAAATTCACATTTTCATCATAGGTTTATCGGCATGAAAATACAGCCAAAAAGCAGGTCGCAGAAGCATACAAATGGTCAGCTGGAAACTTCCCTTCGGAAATAAGTAGTTTTCAAGTAGAAAATGCGTTTTAGTCAACAATGTCTTGATTTTGACAATTTTTCTTTTGCTTTTCCCAAATGACATTTAAAACCAAACAAGCACCACATGTTGAGAGCCACATTAAAATATTGCCTTTCAAAGTGTTAATTTGACTTCAAATGGCATGTAAAATGGACAGTTATTTCACAATAAATTGCAATTTGGCACATCAGAGTTGTACAGTCTGAATTATCAAAACTGTTTTACTCAGTGGATTTGCTTCTCATGCAAATACAGAAACTCTTATTTTTTGGGAGGTATTGCTCTGAATTGATTAAAAAAAAGGCAAAAAAAAGCAAAACTATTTTATTCTCTGTGCAAATTTTCAGTGATTTCAACTCTGTCTCAGTTTGGAGGGAAAGTAAGTGTCAAAGTACTGGATCATCAAAACATCACAACAGAGATTTTATTTTCTGCTCAGTTCTAATATGTGTATATAACAAAATGCTTTATAGTAACAGCTTGTCATTTTTAAAACCCAAATGACTTTCAAGAAATTTTGGAAAGATGCAGAATGCATCAGACACTATGTTTAAGGATTCATTCAAAATATAATATATGGGTTTTTTCTTAGACTTCATTGATAGCGGCTGGAGTATGATATCAATGGTTTTGCCAAGGAAGCCACAATTACCACACAGAATCACAGAATGTTAGGAATTGGA
>NW_010356288.1:0-6754 GCF_000700745.2 Antrostomus carolinensis | reverse complement strand
CTGGGTACCCCTTGATGATCTAAAAGGTCTTTTCCAACCAGGCGATTTTACAGTCTTTGTTCTGGCATTCCAGCAGTGCTGTTTAAATAGAAAAATGGAGCTGCAGAACATTTTTAATATTTTTGGACATTTTTTGTTTAGGCACCATACTGGGCATTAGAATTTTATAATCACTTCAGCTGCAATTGCAAACAAAGGAGAGAAATAGTTCTTTAGATCAAGGAAGAAATTATGCCATGAGTGTGGATTGCCAGCTTTTTTTCTTTAAAGAGTTAGCAGCCCAAAATAGGGAGCAGTTCCATGAGCTGTCTCTCAAGTTCCAGTGAAGTGGGATTTCTAGCATATAGGTGAGTTGGTAGAGTGGGAAGAGAGATCTTTATAACGTGTCCCTTGTTTATGTTTACTAGTGGTATTGCCAGTGTGAGGAATGAAGCATGTTGCTTGTAATAAAAACTGATTTGCCTAAATAAGGTGTAAAAATTTTGGAGGAAGAAATCAGTGGTTTCCAGCTGATGAAGTCAGCCTAAAACAGGTTAGGAAGAACATTTTCTAACAAATTCCCTCTTGTTGGAAGACATCTTGTTAGGAGATGTCTTTGAGCGATCTTACTTTCATATAAGGAAGTAGAGAAGCGGGCTGGTAGGCAGTGAATATGCTCCTTCAAATCACTGCAAATTTTTGTGGGACTTCTGTGCAACCCTAAATCAGTGATTCCTGGACAAATGAGAGTCTAGCCGTCTCCATTTCTCAAGCTTATTTATTTATTTTAAAAATAGTATTAATATTTCATTTCCTATAAATAAAACTTAATGGACAAATTCTAGATTTTTAGATTTCCAGAGAATGTATTATTGTAAATGGAGAATGAATGCCAGAAATGGTGACAAAATACTAGTTATGTAGATCTCAAAGTGAAACATTGATTTCTAAATCTGTGAAGTTATTAATTTCCATGAGATTTTACTTTTTATTACAGGAGTGAATAATTTGGAAGGACAGTACAACAAAATAGCAATTCCCAATGAAGAAAATGTGGTCATATACTACAAAATCCGACAGCAACTTGCGAAACTGGGTAAAGAGATTGAAGAATATATTCACAAACCAAAGTATTGCTTGCCCTTTCTACAGCCGGGAAGACTGGTAAAGGTAATTTGCTTTTTTGTTTGTTTTTATTTAAAATCTCTACCTCTCTGTGAGACTTGCAGGGTTCATTTGTATCTGCCGTTTTTACCATTTTAAAAAATTACATGCATTGCACTAAACAACAGTTTTGTCTTTCATTATTTTTCTTCGTTAAGCATGCAGCAATGAATTAAAAGAAATACTGTTTTCATTATGAGTAATAGTCCATGACTACTGTTGTAAATATCAGAAATACAAAAAGATATGCTTGCTATGATGTGATTATACATGGGTTATGTTAAAATGTCTTGTAATATTTTCAGGTCAAGAATGAAGGTGATGACTTTGGATGGGGAGTGGTTGTTAATTTCTCTAAGAAATCAAACGTTAAGGTAAAATACACATTATCTCCATTAGAAAAATATATACCTTACTACTTTTTCTGAAAACAAGATGAAACTCCTGTTTTCTTTTCAAAGCCAAAAAAAGTTTCCTTTCACCCTAAATTTACAAAAAGCTCACTTTCTGAAGTGAAAGTGTAAAGAAAAAGACTATGGAAGGTGTGACAAACCCCAAGTCCTGTGTTCATTTTTTAACTTTTAGCATATTTAATGCTTACTTGTGCCTGAGATAAGTAGTTCAAAAGGGCACTCACTTGACGCTACAAACATTTCAAACTATTCAGTTTGTTTCTGAGACATCCCCAACAGCATTACGCTAAAGCCATTGGTGGGAAAGCGGCTACATTCTTTGGACGATTGAGAGTGTAGGGAGTCTGACTTGGCTCTGCATAAGTTATGTTAAACTGGGAAGTGTGTCTCGAGTCCTGAGCTACTGCATGAGATGTGGGATTGCTTGTCCTCTGGGACGTCGCTGTAGAGTTGAGGGTTGGGAAGTTAAAATACAAAGAGAGCAAAACAATAGAAATGGATTCAGGGAAGTGTGGAAGAAAATACTGAGGGCAGTGATGCAATAGAAGCCAGATTTGGTTTTCCTTCCAAAAATCCATTTTTATAGTTGGTCTCCGCATAACCTCAGAGATGATGTTCTGGTTTCCTTTTCAGAAATGTTTTGACAGGCTATGCTGCTGGCTAAATCAAAACCCAAGTTTGAAGTGTATTTTTCGGTGTTAGTATTTTTGCTGTAATTTTGGCAGGAGAGCATTGGCATTAATTTCTAGGTCTAAATGAGAAGTTGTCTTTGAAAAGTTCTGGTGGCGCCTGTACGTTGTGGCACCTTTTGATGTTTCTCTAATGTATATTCATTAAAGAGGAAATGAGAAAAATGTGTGCATACAGAACTTATTAAGAGATTTTGTTTTGGTTTTGCATCTTCCTATTGAAAGCCACATTTCTTTCCTTTTCAAGTTGGAAAACTGGACTGTTACTTCTATTGCTTAAACTTTTGTTTCTAGACTGCTTTTTTCAGAGAGCCACACGAGCAGTAAAACAGATTTCCCCTTCACCCCAGCCTTCCATGTAAAATTGCCAGCTTTTGTGTCACTGGAGGCATTTCTTCTATCTGTGTCATATTTTATCCGCATATATATTTGCCTTACATATCTGGCCTGTATCACTGTTGTATAAAGCCTTTAGGTTTGAGTGTTAGCTTTGAAATTGGGGTCTGTCCTGCAGGAGATGGCTCTGGCTCCTGCAGCGCTTTTTTATTTAGTCATTTTAGCAGCTGGGTTGAATTTTTCCTTCTGAGTTCTGTGGAAAGAATGACAATAGGTGGTGAAAATTATGGAACAGACTTAAAGCTATGTAACTTTAAAAACCAGTGTAGAAAGACTAGTTTCTATGAGCAGAGGCAAAGCAAATGACTTAGGCTGTTATTTACCCATTCTAATGTGTCTATTCAATGCATTTTGTCCTGGAATACAGATGCATTTCCTCATTACCATTTAATATAGTAGTATACTTAGTATTGGAAATACATAACTGTTATGCCATGTCTTTAAACCTTCATCCCCTTCTAAGCTGTGACATTTCTGTGGATTTGCTTTTAGAAATTATGTTGAATTCAGTCTTTATTACTAGTTTTTCTTTAGTTGTTATTTTTTCTTCACTGTATCATAGTTTCTAAGGGAAGTCCTTTTTCAAGTGAGAAATATATATACAATTAAGATTGGCATTTAGGGTTACAGTATGCCTGTATTTCACTGAGTAATTCTCTTCGTTAGCTGCAATGTGAAAGCAAAAGCACGAGTCATTGTCAATTATCTTCATTGTTAATTATATTTAGAAGTTTTTCCGGCATAATTTCACAATGTAGTGTTACACAAAATTGTGAATGCGAATAGCACTTTATACTGAATTACAGTAGACAGAACAATTTATTTCAAGCGGTGGTGCTTGCTATATATTGTACAATATAGTAGTCAGCAAAGTAACTATTTGCTTTGGAATGAATAAATAAATCCAAGTGTTTTTGAGTAAGAAATTTTATTTCTGCTGGATTGTGCCAGCAGTATGCTAGCTTTGTTGTTGTGCTGTTTGTAGCCCATATTGTCATCTGATGCCTGATTCTAGATATTAGGTTTTTGTCTGCTAACAGTTATTGGTATTAAAATTTGAGATGCTGCAATTTGGTCTTCTTATTTCAATGATTAGAATCCTTGTATATTAAACTTAAATTTATGTACTTATCTGTTCATGTTTGTTTATAATGTTTACTATGTAAACATCATTTTTAGTGCTGTGTCATGGTCAGTGAATTTTCATTGAGTCTGATGTTATTAATCTGGGAATCTGAATTGGTTACCTTTGCCATATTTCTTGATTTGCAGATTTGATCAGCTGTCTTATCTTGTTTTGTTTCTGGGCACGTGAAATAACAGAAGTTACAGGGAAAATCTGAAGTCCTTGGAATATACGTAATCTTGCAATATTCTGCCAAAGAGGGCAGAATTTTATACTTGAATCATGTGAATTGATGCAGCATGAATCAAAGGATCATTCAAACTTCATGTGACAGAGATGTCTGTGACTAACAGATTTTTACGGGATCTTCTCTCCTTTTACTCTTGCATATAAAACCTTGGCTATTCTTGTTCAAGGGTTCAGGACCTAAAATGTTGTAGGAAACCCACTGAAGGAAACAACGCACATTCAAAAAGCAGATTAATTTACATCTGATCAGCATTGTCTGAAAGCCATTGATAAATGTAAACTTAGGGAGTAATACTAACAGCAGATGTTAATGACATTTGTACTCCTGCTTATTAAAAGGTTTACCATACAGTTACTGATATAATTACTGTTTTCCTCTCATAATTTTCTTGACATCTCCAATTCTAGTGTTTTCTGTGCCATATATGTGCAGCTGTGGGTTTAGTCTCTTCTTCATTCAGGTCGACATTATGCTTTCCATGGCTTTGGCTGGCTACTGATTTGGTGTATGTGGATATTATTTTAAAATTCTGAATCAGAGAACAGCAGTGTTCTGGGTCTTGTACATTGCTGTGCATGCTTTCTGCAAATGTAGGATAGAATTCAGGGGAACAGTTTCTTCCCCAGCAAGTAATTGCATTTCTTGAAAAAATTACCCATCTCAGAGAACAGGATAACCCTGGTTTTTTGTTTAGTTTACTGTGGCAGTTTCTTGTAGTACTTCTGAGAATATCTTAGAAATTGTAGCTGTCTCCATGCTGCTTTGCAGTGAAAGAAAACAGTATGTTGTAGATTTTTAATGAAAAATATTGCCCAGTAAACTGGTACTGAGTTAACACAGGATTTTGAAAAGAGTATTCTCTCTTTCTCTCCCTCTTGTATTTGGAAGCAGAGAAGCTTGTACATACTATTTTAAAAGATGACGTCTGTCTTCAGTGTTAGGCCTGTAACTTAGTCCTATTTAAAGTCATAAAAGTGTTTGCTTATAGTAGGAGTGTATTTGAGCAACCTTAGTGCATACTGATCCACTCAAATAACTAACAACAGGTTTTTTTAAAGCAGTATATAATAAAAGTTATGGCTTTGTGAATCATAGTCTCTGAACCACCATATCTGCATGTTTGTGTTCTTTAAATGAATGTCAGATGTTACGTGTGCAGTTTGGGTTGTATAAAGATGTGGCCTGCAAGACGCAGCTTCCTTCCTTTCTGCTGCAGATACAAGCTGTTACGCTTGAAAGATTTTCCTTTGGTCTTTATTCTGGGGAAAAACTTAAACTGCAAGCCTGCAAATGAAAGAGATTACCCAAATTTTGTTTCTTTTTTTAAAAAAGGGCAAAGTTCAGTACTGCTAGCATGCTGCAAGTATTTTGCATTACAGTTGCAAAAGATATTGGCTTACTTTGAAAGAGTTACGTCTAGAATAAAAGGCAGAAGCACCTAAAGCTGCAAGTAGATGTTAGGCTACACTGATGAGGGAGGATGGGGGAGGAGTAATTTTTTCAAGTGAGGGATCAAGTTTTCTGTGTGAGGGATCTTTCAATCCATACTGATGCAGTAGTTTTTGGAATATACTGGATCACTGAGCTGATACCTGCAAAGCTTGTTTCATACCTTTAATATTGAATAAAATAATGCTTTTTCCTTCTATTCTTGCTGGTATTTTAAAATAACTGTTACAGACCTGTTTTTTCTGTGCCCTCAACAGCCAAATTCTGGTGAATTGGACCCATTATATGTAGTTGAGGTGCTACTGCACTGCAGCAAAGAGAGTTTGAAAAATTCTGCTACTGAAGCTGCAAAGCCAGCCAGACCTGACGAGAAAGGAGAGATGCAGGTTTGTTATACATGCTTGTTCTCAATAGTTTCTCATAAATGCTCTCAAAGATTCTATTTCCAAAGTGTTTGCAACATGTGGTAAAAGAGGGGTGGATGCATTAAGGAAGAGAAAGGAGCTGTACACCTAACTCTGCTTTCTTAAACAGTTGCTGATTTCACTGAAGAGGAAACTTTGAAGTGTGAACAAAATACTTGACTGAATTTGTTACCGTATAAGAAGTGCTTTGAAACGTAGTTACGGTTGTGTTATGTATTTGCAATCAGTAGATGAAAGACCATAGCAGTAGTGTAAACAAAGTTATGAAAATGACCTACATATGTGATAAAATCTGCAGATAAACAAGTGTCTGAGCTGTTTTTTTCTTGGATACTTGTACAGAATTTTGTGGGCAATGTGCATTTGATCTACTAGAATTTAGTTAGAATTTTTGTAATCCTTAAGTAATAAACTTTAGCAATGCTGTTTGGCAGATACTTTTCTTAGCAGTATGTCCTGTCTCTGGGAACAGAATTTTCTAAAATGTCTTTCTCTTTTTCAGACCCCTTCAGCTTTGCGAGGCTATCTCATTCTAAAAATTGAATTGAAATTTTTAGTGAAACCATCTGCATTATTTAAAATTTTCAGTTTGAAACCCTATATCAGGACAAACAATTGCAATTTTCAGATGAGACAGTTGTTTAATTTGTCTGCTTGGTTCACAAAGTCCATCTAAATCTTGAGATACAGGATTGATTCTTCATGGTGTCTTCATGGTTTTGATACTATAACATTTGCTGATTTGTTGTTCTCTATTGTTAGCATTCCTAGTTAAGTATATGACAATAATTTGTCTGATTTTGATCATAAGAGATATTCCAGTAGATAAGAAGCAAGGTAATAGAAAGACTTATTTTTTTTTT
>NW_010356287.1:0-5812 GCF_000700745.2 Antrostomus carolinensis | reverse complement strand
TGGCTCTGTTGGACATAGGGGAAGCTTCTAGTAGGTTCTCACAGAAGCCAGTCCCATAGCCCACCGCTACCAAAATTTTGCCACACAAACCCAATACAGTTATCTATATGCCATGCAGTGCAGGATTGTGCAGAGATACTCAGCTAGCTCTGGAAGTAGAAGCAGTAAAGCTGTGCCTGATGTGGTCACCGTGCTGCAATTATACCTAACAGTCCTTCCTGCATTTTTGCTGCCAGCACAAACATATCAGACATTTCTAAGATGTCACGGCATTGCACAGGCTGGCTCATACAATACAAGTGATAAATGAACAAAGTAGGATAGAAAGAACTGAGGATGGAACAAATGTTATGAAAGATAAACACTGCAGCCATTAGCTCAGACACAGGATTTTCAGTATTTCATGACTATGTTGACATTATATGCCACACTCCAACTATGTCCTGATTTGAGATGAGACCTGAATGGTAACTCCCCTTTACCACCTTTTTCTTCTCCCCCTCTCCTCTTGAGGTGCAGCAGTTTCCTTTCAAATAAAGGCTGGAAAGAAGTTGTGTTGTTTTTAAGATCCTCTAGCATAAAAGGCTAGCAGATGAGGGCTGTTGGAGTGTGTATGCATCCTAAGATTAAGATTTTGGGGTGTACCACAGATGGTATGGGTAATGCAGGCATCCAGAGCTTAGCTTCATCTACTCCAACAGCCTAATCAAGAGCAACAAGTAGGAGACTAAATAGAAAAAGGTTTTGAATTGTTAATGAACACTTTTGTCCTCAACCTTTTCTAAGCTTATGCCCTTAAACACAAAGAAATGTATTCCTCTTATCTTCTCTCAGGAAATAATCACTGACTGTTCTTTGGAATTTTATTAACCTCTTTAAATATATTATACTGTGGTGATGACTTCAATAAATAATTTATTAAGTAAAATAGGTTTCCTTTTATTAATTTTAAATCATTTTTTTTATTATAATTCTATTACTATGTCACTTCTTTTTTAGTATTATTTGAAAGAATAAATGGAACTTTATACACATATGTAGTTCTCCAACTATACCTTCCTTGGAAGTATTTCATCTGCAAAATGAATGTTCCTAATCAGCTAATTGCTTTATCCAATAATTAGCCTGTGTGTCAAAGCATTTCTCTAAAATGTCTACCCATTCATAGTTTCAAAGAAATACATTCAGAAGGTATTGTTGTAATCTGTTCCATTCTTTATATGACTCAAATGTTTATTCTTTATCGTATATTGAATGAATGTTTTCCCTGAGCTGTCTAAAGTGATCTCTAGCTCTCTGCAATGATTGTTACAGAAAGAAAGCAACACACACTACTATTCAATTTAATCTTTCACTTGATAACACTCAACTTTGACTGCCTTTATGCTGCCAAATCATTTACCTTTGGTTTTGCTCCTGCATCACCTTCTTTGTTCTATTTCTTCACATGTGATTCAAGGTATTCCTATTTTTATTAAAGCTAATTCCTATTTAGATGTAATCCAAATTTTTCAGTGTCCCACACCTTACCACAAGCCATCTGTTGAGCTGTCTGGGACACTTGTGACACAAGGAGGACAAGAGCAGGCCAGTGGCACAGTTGTATCTCCTCACATTGGGAACCTGCATCTCTAACTGCCTGTCAGAAGCCAATTTAACAAACTTTACAGCACTCTAAAAGGCTGTTTTTTTCACTCAGCCTGCAGAAGGCACTTTATTAGATTTTTGTGTTGCAGGTTCCTTTGTTCTGGTTAGGGCCATTCAAGGTTTTATAAAAGCAAGATTTCTGAACTAATTTTATGCTTTATTTTTAGAAATTATTTATAGCACTCAAATCCTTTTGTTACAATACAATAAGTAAATATATTGATATTAATGAAAATAAGAACATAAATGACTAACTCTCAGAATAATACCACTAGTTAAGTATTTGAATTCACTGTGACTCCATAATGAAATCTGACTTTTTTTTAAAGGGTCTTCTGGAATGACAAGCTTACCATATTTCAGTGAGCATTAATACTAATCTGTTCAAAGACCAGCAAAAAAGATTTCTGAAGCTGCAAGTCAGACGACTGCCAGAGAATAAAATAATAAAATGGTTCATAGCTAATAATTCTAAAGATAAAGAATGAAGCAAAATCCCTCTAGCTGCATTAAGCATAATCTACAAAGACTCTCAGTTTCCCACTCGTTCTCATTTCAGAGGCATCTTATCTCTAAAACTGTGTATTTGGTGAATTCAGTAATTACATTAATTGAAAACTGAAACATGAATGAAGAAATGAAAAAAATATATGTAATGTGTTGTTCTGCAACCAACAGATGTAATGAAACATGATTTCCTACAGACATGAGTCCTACTTCTCTCACAGTCCTTAAACCAAAATAATTTCAGCTTCTCTCCAACCACATATACTTCCTGATGTCTCTTCTGGGCAGGAGACAGCACTACTGTGCTTAGCCTGGAGATATGTATACATTGATTGCTGCCAAGAAGAATATATAACAGCTTTCCACTCAGTAGGGCACCAATTTATGTTTTTCCTCTTTACTGAGCCACGGCCATTGTGAAACTTGTAAGAACTGAATTATCTTCAAGACTCGCCGAAGACTTCCTTCCCATGTTGCAGGAGCCAGATCAGCAGTTCAAAACCTGAAGCAGGGGACTGACAGACAGAAAGTGATTGTGCAATCCTTGTTTCCTTAGGAAACTGTAAAATGTTACACTAAATTAAAGCTCCATTACATTAGTGGTGCTGGCAACACAAGCTTTATGAAAATTTCTGACACTTATTAAATTTATTCAGGTATGTAACATAAATTACTGGCAACATATAGTTAAATATACATTAAAAGTATATGTACCCCATACACTACAGTTTTCATATATAATGTGTATATGTGTATTTAACTATATATAAAGCATGAAATAAAACCCCAAAAGTCTTTGAATTGTACTGATGATTTTTTTAACTGTAAGCCCTCATCAAAATAGAAACCAATCTAAATGAGTGATGAGACACTTCTGATCCTCACACACCTCCAAGGCACAGCAGTTTGTGTATGAATGGATGGCAGTTACTACCACAGCTACATCTGAACACAGCCCTAGGACTCTGTTTAGACCAGGCAGAGCAAGAAGCTGGAGTGGTTCACAAACCAGCTGCAAGAGCCATTCTGTTAGCTACTCAGTAATGAGTGTCTTTATGGGTTTTACTTCTTTCTTAAACTTTATCATTATTATAAACAAGCTTTAGTTTTACTCTGTACTGAGAGCAAAGGCCAAACAGGATTCATGTCTCTCCCACGCTAATGCTGTCACTTCTATGCCTTCTCCCAAGGGTGGACTGCCTTTGACCTGAATTGCAAATCTGAAATCCTGCCCTTTAAGACCCAGAGTTGCTTAAATATTTTCTTCCTAAAACTCACATGACTCTTTATTCTTTTCTTAGTTATACTCCTGAGGAATAACTAGTCCAGGATTTGGTTTAAGCACTTCAAACAGACAACTCTGTTTCCTTCACTTGGCTTCCAGTCAGAGAAAACCTCTGAAAAGCCCCAACACCCTTCTCATCCCTACACTCCTTGTGGGGAATTTCCACATTCCTCTTCCCAGTCCCACTCTCAGAGGCATCGTTGTGATTTGAGCAATACTACTGGCAACCAGCTGCTTGTTTTACCAGCAAAGTCATCCACAGTGTGATTGCTTCTGTCACAATTTCCCAGATGCAGTTTGGCTGTTACATGCAAATATCTCTTATGAACTGAATATAGAAAGCTAAATGAAAGCCTCCTGTCAAAACTGAGGTAGTGATAAAGATGCTGCTCACAGATCCAACACTGAATTCATGCAGACATATTCCCAATCTGCACAAACATCACTCACTTTGAAAAGCATGGTTTTCTATTGTTATATAAAACAAGGGGAAGAGAGCTCAGAAATATATGAAACGTATGAACTGCTTCTTATTTACTTGTGAAAACCTGCAACAGATAAAAATAAATGCCTTAAAATCTCGCCTTGATTCAAATAGCTTTCAACACACCTGCGACGTAAATGCCTGACACACACCCTTCCTTCCTCAACAAAAAAGAATTGATATCTGTGACTCAACCCCAGCATCAATACCAGCAGCTGGATAACCTTCCTCCCACTGGTCCTGCCTAAGGAGTGTGGAGTGCTGCCAGGTGAAAAAAGGAAATGTTCTGAGCATCTGCAGGGATCCCACTCCTAATCTGCAATAAATTATGTTGTTTATGCAACAAGTACTTATTTTGAGCAAAATACCAGCTTAATTTCCCTTCACAAATGAAGGGCTATGGGTTATTTTGGGGACTTGTACACACAGTCTCTGCCATGCCAGTTACTGTGTTTCCTCCAAGGCTACTGGCTTTCGTAACCCAGTCTAGCAAAGACTCCTTTGCACACCCCCAACTAGGAAATGTCTGTGCTTGACCCTCGGTATTTGCTGTTGATTTGATAATGATCCTATTGAATGCTTTGCCATAGCTACATATATGCTTCAATATTGTCCATAGCAAAATCAAAGGGTTTTATCACCAGTGGCAGTGGCACTCAAGAGGTGCCTTTCAGTAAAATGCCAGTCACATTTTAACCCCAAGGAGAGGTGTAACAGTACTCAGGCATGTTAAGAAATTGCAGTGGTAACCACTATAGAACGTGTATGTAGCTGCAAACACAAAATTTTAAAAGAAAGATTTCTTGTTGAAGGCACACAATGCTATCTACTTCACGGTAAAATGAGTTGAAGACAGAAATACACTTTAATCAGGTGATCTTAGTTGGACATACCTTGTCTTCTCACAGTCCCTACTGTGTCAACCACCAGAAGAAATTACAACCTTGAACAAAATTTTATGAATAGAAAAATGTCAAGATAAACTACCCAGGCTGTTGAAATTCTCAGTATATCAATCAATAACAGTCTTTGCAAACTTGTGGCAGTTTTAATAGACACTGATGTGTATAGTGCTATTGTTTGAAAAAAATCTGTTGGTTTTCTTTTAAAAAAAAATCTCAAAAGCACAATTAACTACACTGTTGGGAAAGCTGGTGCATAGCTTATGTAGCTCACAGGTGAAGCTCATGTAGCTCATGACCTTTCTTGAAGACAATGCTATACATTTACATTTCTACCAGTTACACTGGCTGCTCCATGAAGAGGAGCAGATCACTCCAACAATAAAGCTCAAGGATAAGAATGTGGAGCAGCAGGAGCCAAGGCAGTTGAGTAATTCATCTCACTTGAGAGGAATAAGACATGATTGCACTCTCTGTACTGGCTGGCACAAACTCTTCAACAACAATCTACTATGTGGAAAACAGACTGGCCTTTGTATTTTGTTTATGCCTTTACCAAGAGCATCGCTCTTAAAATACTTCAGTAATTCGAAAACAATGCCTCCAATATAAAGGACAGCTGCATAGTTATAGAAATTAATGTATAATAAGCAAAATGTATCCTATGAAGGCCTTTCCAGGAAAATGTTGATTTGAACTGCTTCTGCTCATTTGAACATGTTCAAATTGAATTCTCCAAGATTCTTGAGTATTTAGTCTGAAGCAACAGTTACATCCAAACACAGATCTAACTCTTTCACACTTTGAGGCATTGCAATGCTTAATTTCAATGGGAAGAGGCTGCATGGCATCATAGAGAGACAACAATATATGGAAAGCATTACTTTTGAATGTCTGGATATTTAATTAGCTTACAGCTTACTTTAAAGAGCTTTGTTATATGTGATGCTACACCCTATGAAATAATTAACACAACACCATTACTCC
>NW_010356286.1:0-5007 GCF_000700745.2 Antrostomus carolinensis | reverse complement strand
AAAAAAGAGCCAATAATGTGAATCCTAAGAAAAGCTTGTGAATTGTCCTAACGTCCTTGTGCTCAAATCGTCTCACCTCCCTAGAGCTTTACATATGAAAGGTGAAATTTCAGAGACAGAAAGAGGTCTCTAATACTTCCATAGTATCCATCGCTCATTATTTTTTCACACATAAAATTAATCCAGATTAAAGAGCTCTTCAGAAAAGCATGCCAAAGACCAGGTAGGCTGTGGAGAAGGGTCATCACCTAGAAGGATACAAAAAGTGACAACAGTCACAGACTGTGACCGTACCTTCCATGTAAGACAACACAAGAGCGCAGAGGAAGCAGGCAGCAAGGGCTGAGCAGGACCCTGTCTTTCTGTGGCACTATCTATTCTTTTGTGGCATAGGAAGATTTGGGTCTTGCGCTGATATGTCTTCTATTTTGAGAAGAAGAATGTCACTGTCATTTGAGTATAACATATCACTGCTGTTTAATGTTCTGCAATTTAAATGAAAACAAAAGCAGACTTCGCAATTCAGTAACTTGAGGTTCTGAATTAATGAAAGTGAGATGATGAGAGGGGAATATAAATGAAAGGGCTCAGTACTAGAATTCCCACAAATAAAGATCCAAAGATTTGTGAGAAGCAATTTCAAAAACGTCTGATTATTTCACTGTTATCCTTCAGTAAGAACTAGAAATGCAGTGCCATATTCTGGCAATTCACTAATGTGTATCTTTATTAAAACTAAGTGTTTTGTTACAAAATTAAAAGATCATTTACTGGGAGTTTATGAGTAAGAAATTATTTTACACTTCCTAATCTCCCTCCCACCCAAATACCATAAATGTCTCATTGTTCTCCTGAGAACACATCTCTGGCGGAGCATAAAGATGGTGCTTAGAGCAGCATTTTGAGACAGTTAGTAGTTAATCATATGTAAAACTGTTAAAAACTAGGGAACCAAATAATTTTTACACCTCCCTTATGCATTCTGTAATTGTACCATGGGAGTCTGACAGTCTGGTGAATATTGGGTCAAAGTTTTGCAGAATGCACAGTGTTCAGGTGACTGAGTAGATAAGAGAGCAATAACAACATGGAAATTACAAGGGAAAAAAGGCTTCCAAAAAAAATACGATTACAGGAAATGTAGACACTTTTAAGCATGTCCCTCAGGAAATTCAGGTCTTGGGCTGGCAAGGAGAACCAAATGTTGTAAAAATCAAATGTCTGGTCAGACTTGCAGAACACAAGAAGAGCAAGCACAGTATGTTGTATTTAACATACCTCCTTACTGCCATATTGAAATGAGAGGCAAGAGTTGACTCCAACATCTCATGAGATTTAAGCCTTTCCTCCATTTCCCTTTTTCCTGTTTATCTATTGGGACTGACTGCGATTTCATTTTTGGATTCTTTGGATTCCCATTTGATTCCTGGTTTGATGTTCATACCATTCAAATGCATGCAGCACAGCCTGCAGTTTGTATGTGTTCAAACCCTATTAGAAAACCAAACTAAGTGAGCAGAAGGGAAGATATTCTCTCATAGGAGCATGTGTACTATGGTGACCAGAGGACCCACGTTAATCATAATCAAAGAACAATCTCTATGTTCTGAACAAAGCCTCTGGATTTTGTCCCACATCGACTCCATTAGGAAGGGTTTTTACCGTTTCCCCTCTTTTAAGCAATGGCTGGGGGGACTTATCCATTCTCAGACTCAACAGGAAGGCAGGAGACAGGCAACCTGGCATTAGCCCTACTGTCATATGACGAAAGCTGTTGCTCATGACATAATCTGCTGTAGGGGACAGAAATGCCTTAAATTATGATCCTGCTTTTCATTAAAATGAACAAACTCATCTTTCTACAATAGGATAATAATCCTCGAAAGGTGGAAAAATGGGGCCAAAATCCAAATATGCAAGCTTCATGGGTTGTGAAAACAATGGGGGTGCCAGAGAACAGGAACTACATTGCCCTTTCTTTGCAACAAGTTTAGACTCCATGCCTATTTCCACTGGGAGAAGTCATCAGGTGATGGATTTTCTTGGTTTGCTTCTAGCACACCACAGCAGCGCAGCTCCATCAGCTCACTGTAACTTTTGACTTCTTGGCTGCCTGCTCCATTCAGACATGCAAAGATTTGTATGATTTCAGCAATCAAAAAAGCCTTTGAAACCCACACTGATTCCCCTATCACATCAGGCAATAACAGATGATAACTCAGCCTCCTCCTGAAATCATACTTTAAAACAATTTATTTCTAACTTGTTTTTTATGACTAACTTATTGAAAACAAAATTCCAACATTTTGGTATGAGATACCTACAGAAACTGTGAACCACATTCACTGACTTGCCCAAGGAACAACAGACAAAAAAGAATCCTAAAATAAAAACTAACTCCCTTGGAGTGTTGGAAAACCTGTCAACCTTACAAGGTGAGGTTTTGCAATTGAATAGCACTGCTATACACATTAAGCCATACAAATATGTTTTTCTTTTTTCCATATTATGTAATAATATTATAAAAAGTGTCACAAATCAACAACAAATTATTCTTCCTGGACATTCAGTATGTCTGATCATCTTTGCACAGTACCTGACTATTGAGCGAGGAAACTCCCTTTTCATCTTGTACAGCACTGAAAAAAACTGTTAACACCATTTACTTTTCACATTTTGAGACTAAAAGGAATGAAATATATTAATAATAATATTCAGAATAGCATATTTGGTACTTGGGAAACGCAAAAGAGAACAGCTCTAAAATCTTACCATGTCACACAGAAGTGAAAAACGTGTCTATACTCACTACTCAGCTGGCAAAGACGCTGCTTGTGTGAATGCCAAAGAAAATTAAATAATATTCATTTGGAAGCCATTCAGGGTTTAGTTTCACATGATTATAATGAATTAAATGCAGTCAGGATTCACAGCATCAAAGTACTCAATCAAAATAAAACAACGAGAAAATAGGCAAGCGAGCTTGATGATTTAAATACGAACAATTATATCACAGAGCAAATAATTTTCAGTGACACAGCCAGGGGAAAATAGGTACAGCCCCTACATTATGCATTTTGCCTTTGAGTATTTTTTCACCTACTGTAGAATGAACACCATTTGTTTGAAAATATATATTACTACATTAAAAAGTGAAACAGACTTGATTGACAGAGAGGGACAGGGACTAAAATCTTCAAGGTTTACGAGCCTAAAGGCAGCCATGACAAACTGCTGCCAGTTGCCCAAAGCCTGCACAGCTACTCGAGCACACAATCCTCAAAATAGTCATATGAGGCTGAGGACAATCCCTGCTGTGCAGAGCTGAATTTCAAACTGGGCTCAAGAGAAGGGAAAACATCAACACAATCACACACCAGTCACTCACATCTTACATTCATT
The DNA here is from genome assembly GCF_000700745.2 of Antrostomus carolinensis. Lineage (NCBI taxonomy): Eukaryota > Metazoa > Chordata > Aves > Caprimulgiformes > Caprimulgidae > Antrostomus > Antrostomus carolinensis. The sequence continues at coordinate 1,605 of NW_010356286.1, read as the reverse complement.
ATCAGGTTTTTCAAAGGAATCCCCAAGGCGACTATATTTCACAGAACTGAAGATTTAAAATAAAGGAAAAGAAAAATAAAAACAAAGCAACTCTCTCTACTCAAAACTGTATTTATGCTGGTTTATAAACTCACAATAAAACCTATGAAAAAATCGCTCAAGTAGATTTTAAGACAAAAATAGGTTTTGGAAAGTGAAAAATAAATACTAACAGTGTAGGTAACAGGTATTATGTATATTCCATCCAATATACATATTCCTAGCTGAATGCTATATACTTATAAGAACCCTACTTTCCAGGAAAACCTGCAAAGAGATTTTGATTTGGTGTACAGAAAGCATAGCTACCCTTCCTGCTCTTTCCTCTGTGAAAATACCATGTATCCTTGCAAGTAAATACAATGTATCAGCAGTAGGATGTGATATGTTAATGTGCTGTAATACCCATTACTTCAGCAGAACTGCTGTGTGAAGAAATTTAAAGTGTGTATAATCATTATACGGATTAATAGAGTTTAGGAATTAATAAAATACGCAATTGGAAAATTCTGTTTAAATTAAGAAGAGAATTTGCAGACAGGAAAGAAAAATACATTAATGTGAATAGTAATCTACTGAGTTGTTTGGGGTTTTTTTGTGCTTTCTGGTGGTGACTGAAGTTTTCTTTACTAGGGTACCCTGAAAAGAAAACACTGGGAAAAGATTAATAAAGAAGGATTTACATATATACTTTACTGATGTGGGTATAACATAATTCTTTGAGAAAGCCAGTAGCAGTCAAAAATAAGGCAACATTTACCAGTAGCTCCTGCAGATAGTAAGCAATCCAAACAAACATACATTTCTTATTGATACATTACATGTATAGATGAGAATGTTAAGTACAGCCTGGGAGTTGTTGGTTGTTTTTGTTTTACTGAGAGACATCTGTAGCCCACATTCAGCACCGTGCTACCCTAGTGAGAAGAACCCTTCTTCCACATTGCTCTTTTTCGCTAGTGGGAAGTGAAAGTTTTATTTTTATTTAATAAAAAAAACCCCGAGATTAAACAGATCAGAGCAGTTAGTGGGACTGACTGCAGCCAGCAAAGCCACTGTCACTACCCTGTTCTATGAATCGCCCATCACTCTCACAAAGGACACGTGGCAACCAGCAAAGCCTGGTTGTGTCAGGCACAGATGGGAAAGCTCCCTCCTTCTGCTAATTGACTGGGAAGAAAACTCATTAAATAGCATTTTTCACCTGTCATAGTCCAAGAGCAAACTCAGCAGCCCTCTCAGCTGCCCACCTGTTGGGGAAGGCAGAGCTGACACTACCCTGGATGCTCTCCTGCTACTAAACAAATGTCCTGATGCTCCACAAGAAAGAGCAACAGATCTTCCCCCTGACAACTAAGCTCCCGTAAACCACAATGTCATATGCACCATTAAGTTCTCTCTCCACCAAAAAAAATATTCTAATCCCCTATTTTCATAGGCAGTAAATAAAGAATAAGCTAGAGGCTGAGTTCTGTTTTTCATTAGGGCTTTTGCCCCCTCCCTTTGAAATCGCTGTCAGAACAATGAAGCTTTACGAAAAGATGTTTTGATTAAAAAAAAAAAAAA
>NW_010356285.1:0-5930 GCF_000700745.2 Antrostomus carolinensis | reverse complement strand
AATCCCTAACATTCTGTGATTCTGTGACCTGGGGGCACTAATAGGCTTTAATTTTCCAACTGGCCCCACCTGGGCTTCCACCCACACATCCAGCAGCTCTATTTAAATTCAGGCTTGAGGTTCTAGTCCTTGTCTTAGTTGTGTTGTGGGTGTTTCTGTTCTTAGTCTTGACTGGTCTTCCTAGCTGAACCCTGGACCTGACTTGTCATGTCATCTTCTCTAGGACTACTGATGGACCTGTCTTTGTTACTAGTCTAGTTGCTGTAGGACATGCCAGTCCCTGGATGCTGTCCTGCTGCTGGCTTGCCCCTCACTCAGGAGCAGTCCTGTCCTTGCTGCTCCTTCACACTGAGGGCCACCTCCAAGGCTATCAGGGAAGCTCCCGTATCGCATGGAGAGCCTGAGCAGAGCACTGGTAAGCGTCTTCTGGGTCCTTCAGGAGGAAGGTAGGGGGTGTCCTGAAGGGGCAGTGACGCAAGGAAGGCAAGCAGAGCTGTGCCTCCAGAGCAGATCTTCTCCCCAACTTTCTTGCCTTTTAGTCCCTGGTTTAACTGTGCAACACATCCCCTAGCGTGCAGGACTGATGTGTGTGACAAAAAGAAAACAAAAACCCCGACAAACCCCACCAAAAACCACAGGGAAGTCTGTAGCTCATGGCTGCACTAACTTTTGTGCCTGCTGAGCACCTAGGGAAAGCACTGCCCAAGCACAGGCATCAGTAACCTCCCCGGAGGAGCAGTCTGTCACCTGGGAAGTAGCCTTCCTGCCCACATCTGTGACTTCCATTTGCTTGATGGTTTTAATTTCTTTCTTTGCATGCTCTGGAGCATGAGAGCCGGGAATATGGCATGGTGTGGCCATGATGGTGGCTGCTGTGCACCTGGCCAAGCTTGTGGGGATCCTGCCTGTGCTGATCACAGACCCTACAAATTAAAGGTCCATGCACTGCAGGGACTCTCACCAATGTTTTCACATGAAGGGAAAAATGGTTCTGACTTTCTGGAGAAAAAAAAAAAAGTAAGCCCTTAATTATTTAGAATTTCTCTTGCACCTGATCTCACTTCAGGTTAAATATGATTGATCTTCTCCCAGGTTTTGGAGGTATAAGAGAGTTACCTTCAATATTTGGGCTGTGCTCTGGTGGGAGGGGGAAGGACCCAGATCTGTCGCTGTCTGTGGGGCTTCCTAAGTGTCAGCCACTCAGGGATATAAACACTGCATACATCAGGTTATTCAGAATTTGGTTTATCCTCTTTTGATCTCATATTTGTGTCTTTTTCTGGGCTCTGGATCTGCTTACACACCCCACCCCCTTCATGGCATTTTTCCTTTCTCCTTATAACTCTAATATCCCTTTTAGGTCCTAAAGATAGGATAATGTTGTGATAAGGAAAGAGTAATTTTGCAGCTTGACCTAAAAATGGGCATGTTTGAATTCAGTCTATTCTTGGAATTCAGCTTCTGAATTAGGCGCAACTTCCAAAAGTCCAAATCTGGACTTTTCTTATGCTGTGTACGGGGTTAGATAACCCTTGAGACAGTCGCTGCTTGTGCCTCCCTTGCCACAAACACTTGTCACTGGGACTTTGAGTCCAGGAGCGAATAGGAAGGGTGGGGTGGAGGTCTGGTATGCCTATGTTGGCTTTGATGGCTTTAAGGACTGTCATGGCAACAGTGTTAGCTGGATAATTAATATTGCACACAGGATTATAGTGCAGGCATAGAAGACAGTGCTTTAAATACATGAAATAGCCTCTCTGTACTAGCCTGCTTTCCCAGTTGGGTGGGAACTGTATTTCAGGATCAGTAGAGCCATGGGAAAGGTCAGAGGACCTATATCCAGTGCTCTAGCTGGCCTTATTTCTAGCATGGGGTTTTGCTTGTGGACACAGCCATTAAGCCCATTGGAAAGGAGCAGGGCACTGCTATGTGCTGTGGGTCCTGAGCTCCCAGCCAGCAGGAGAAAGAGCGGGGAGCCAAAGCAAACCAGCTGTCTTGGATGTGTCCTTTGAACCAGGAGACGTGCAGATGATGGAAGCAAGCCTGACATGCTTTTGCCTTGTTCATAATCTGATTTCTCTGAGTGGGGGGAAACTCTGGTGGGTGGCAGGATAGGAACATGGTGAAGAGCCCCTCCAACCACTGTTCATTGTAGTTGTTCAACCACTGCCTCAGTGGTCTGGGAGGGAGTCCTGTTCCATTCTTGCAGACCAAGAGCAGCTTCACAACTCCTGCACCTCATGGCAGCATTTTAGTCTGCAGATTCAGCCTGGCTGGGTCAGTCCCCGGAGAAGCACATCAGCGTGGGGAAGTTAACCTTGCAGGGCTGGGGACAAGCACCCCACTTCCTTCTGCTCTGGGTCCTCCTTCCCAGGCTGGTCACAGCAGGAGAGACAAGCCAGCTGAGTACAGCTCTGTATGCAGGTAGCTGCCCGAGGTCATCACTTTGCTGGTCCAGCTCCTCAGCAGCAGAAGGCTGCCTGGGTTGACTGGGTTGCCTGCCCATGGTCTCTGGTGGGGGAAGAGCCCAGATGACTTAAGCTGCCCTTGGCAGCACATTCATACCCCAGGCTCATCTTGTTCTTTCTCCAGCATGGTCCTGTGCCAAGCCACAGTCTGAATGTCCAGGTTCTCCTTTCCTTCTCATCATGCATGTGCATTGTGCTTGTTGTCACAGTCAGTGTGGCCATGGCACTTGGAGCACACCTGCAGGTGGGTGCTGGCTTCAGGTCCCAAGGGAAGCTGCATGGCCATCAGAGTGGTCCTCCCTCCTGTGCTGGTACCTCTAACAGGTGAAAGCCCCTTTGCTGCCCTTGCCTCTCACCTGGACAACCTTGGAGACAGGGTTTGGATGCTTTTTGTGGGCTGGCATGATGCTTGGTGTGCTCCTGTCTGTGAAATTCAGTCAGTACCGATAGGATTAGGAGCACTGGGGCTGACCTCAGCTGAACTGTACTGCTGGAACAGGTCTCTCATTCAGACGGTACATTTTACAATTTGTTTTCTGATCTGGCACCAAACGGGTCCTTATACCTTTTCCCCCTACCTCTGGCTGCACACTTATGCCATGGTACTTGCATTGGATCTCCAAGCTGTGCAGCCATGGACTCGGTGAAGCTAGTACTCTAGAAGTAAAATGGCATCTTCAGTCACATCGCACTCTGCCCTATGATGCTAGATGGGAATAAATGCACAAGGAGATTGCACCCACTGGTATGCCAGCACTGAACATGTCAAAAGGAGGTGGAAGCTCAGTGTGACTCCCCCACCCTCCTCTGGAACAAGGCAGTTCTTCAGGGGGCAGAAGAGCTGGGGGAAGCAGGTGGCATAAAAGAGCCAAAACTAAATCAGCCCTGGGCCACAGTGTCTGTGTAGGCAACCTCTGCTGCTGCAACAGCTTTCCAGTTTGCCCTTAAGTTTTAGAGTCCCTGTTGCTTGTCCTTGCTCTTGGTCAGCCCATCCTGGCCTCTAGAAACTTCCTCCAGATGAAAGTGCTCAGTTGCTCTAGAGAAAGCAGCAACTTCAATTCTTTTTCCAAACTAAGCGGAGAGCAGCAGCAGTAAAGATGAAGAAAGAGTTGGATTTCTTCCCTGGGGCCCAGCCAGAGTCTCCAACCCAAGACAGAACACACAATACTCATAGTGAAGTGTGAACAAACAAAATGAACATCTCTGCTGTTCATTAATGCAGTGTAGGTGTTGGTTTATATAGGAAAGTCAACCTACTATTGCTGTGGGGAGCTGTTAACTTGAATAGCAGTGGCCTGTCGTAAGTGAAGTGGTGCTATGAGGGCCTGAAAGGAGGAATGTTAGCTATTGTAATTGCAACTGCAGTAATGAGGAGCTTGGGAATGGGGCTGATAAGCAGCTAGATAATAGACTAATGAGCAGGATGGTGATAGTCTGTCAAAGGACTAGCTAAGGTACCTGCAGGACCCCTATGGTATTGTATGAGGAGGAAGTGCGGACCAGGAAACAGCCAAATATAGCATTTAGAAGATGTATAGGATGAACCGAGCACTTAATGCTGATAATAATTGGAGCTTGAGGGTGTGCTTAGTGTATGAATAAAGTAATTAACCAATTAAAAATGCACAAGAGACACATGATAGAAAATGATAACCAACAGGAAAATGATTGATGCCCTGTACAGGGAGCTGGAGCATTCAATGTATGTTATTAGGAGAGATGCCTGGGCTCTTCTGATACTGGTATGTGTAGACCCACTGGGTGCTCTTTGATCACTGGTCTACAGTGTTGTATTTACCACCTGCTGTGCTGCCTGTGTGATAAATTGCCTGGAATTAATTCAACCCCCCTGTTTGCAAGAAGCAGGCTCTGGAAAATGTGTGGTATCCACATTGGCTGGCTTTGAAATGACCAAGCATGTGGCAGGGCCCTGGGGGGAAATCTGCTTTCCAGAGGGAGGTGATGCCTGAAAGGAGAAGCGACTAGCACCATGTGGCACATCTAGAAGTCCCCAGATGAGCCGGGGCGATTAATCTGGTGAGGCATGGTTGAATTCTCCTTTGCTAGTTTCTTTTTTAAGACCCCAGGAAATGTCAGTAACAAAGATGAAGACTTCAAAATAAGGCATTTATAGTTAATGAATGCAACAGCGAAGGTGATCTGCACCACTTAAACTCATGTGAGTTCTGGATGAGCACTGCAACCAATTTTATGTTGTATGGTCATGATTTTCTTCCTTCTCTAGATCCAACACATTGGGAACACAGCTGCTGTGGGGTGAGGGTAAGTCAGGGATTATCCTGTGGGCTGTAGGACCCTTCATTTTTTGCAAAACTAGGAAAGCGTTAGGGAGGAAGGCAAGTTGTTTGTGGGAAGGGAAAGATTTAAGCAACTGGATGCCACCCTGGAGAACCGCATATTATTCTTGCCTCTGCTACAGTGCTCCCATCTGATAGCTAGCAAGTCTGGTACACCAGATATTTCACTCACTGGTGATTTCTAATGTGTTCCTTATTTTTTGGCATCTGGCTAGAGACCCTGCTACTTTAATTGCTTAAGGCTGAATGGTTGCGCTACAACTGAAGTCAGTGGGAACCTCGCTCTGAACATACAAGCTATCCTTGTAATAACTTTGCTGTAAAAAGGAGAGGGGGAAAAACCAAACAAACAAAAGCACAAAAAAACCCCAAACAGGGACCAGGTGTCTCAGACTGGGTATCTAAAACTAATGGATCTATTTAATCTTCACAAACCCCTTCACAGTACAGAATCTTGTGCAAATGGATCCTTGAACGTCTGTGAAGCACTCGGATATGAAACTGATGAGTTTCATAGGAAATCAGATGAGGACATTAATATTTCTGTGTTGCATGACTAGGACAGTGGGCAGTAAATAAGGTAGTAAGCTGCTTACTGAAAAATAAAGAGAAAATAAGAGGCAGGTGCTCTCTTGGGAAGTGCCATTCATGAGCAGGCAGCTTCACCTTGAGCTCTTGGTTTAGAAATGTCACTGTTTACATTGTGGGTTTTGCTCCATACTTAGGGTGTTTATTTGCCATGATGGCCAACAGCCAAATCCTAGTTGGTCCTATGCTACATCCCTGCCACAGAGCTCATAGGTCAGAGACAAATCTCATATCACTGTGAGGCATCGGTGAGAGCAGAGGCTGGGTTATGAGGGTGATGTAAATCAAGAATCAGCAACTGATGGATGCTTGGCCAGTCTGGAGCTATCATCGCCTGCCTTGGTGCTCTCAGACTCCCACCTGCTTTGCAGCAAAGGTGAGTTTTCAGGTGACTCAGCAGAGGACAAGGGGTTGGTAAGTTCTTGAGAAACCTTGGGCCAGAGAAACTCATGAACTCTCTTTCCAGTTCTGGGTGAAAGTTGCAGGGCAAAGAAACTTGAGCTCTAATGACTTCAGCTCATCCATATGAAGTGTTCACAGAATCACAGAATGTTGG
>NW_010356284.1:0-6178 GCF_000700745.2 Antrostomus carolinensis | reverse complement strand
TACATATATATATATATATATATGTATGTATTTTTTTAAACTGGACTACATCTTTCATGGAGTAACAGAAAAAGACTTACCTGTCACTGAGCTCCAGATATGAATATCTTTCATCACTATGCATTTTATGCTCCTATAGCAGTAACTTTCAATTAAAGTGTAAGGAGAACATTAACTGAAATACACAGACTTTATGGTGTTGTTATACGAAAGTAAAGCAATTAAATTGTGTCAGGACTGCAGCCTCTCAAATTGCAGTTTTCAAACAGCAATTATGTATTACTGTACATAATCTCTTTATACTTCATTGTCATGGAAATAAATGCAATTTTAAAAATGAGAATTGTATAACATAGATAAAAAGTATTATTATGAAGTTCAAAATACCACTTTACAGACAATTAGTTTGGTAAGTAATAATGACAAACCTTGTTTTTTCTAGTGTGTTCATTAGTGGTGACACTTTCAAGCAACCTCAGATCTCCCTTGTAGCTGGAAAAAAACCCGAAGTCTGGTAAGTATCTATTTTATTTCAAAGGAGCTATATGCAGCAGAATAGCAAAGGTATTATTTTTGGTTTTAATTGGTTTTTATACAATCCAGTGCTAAAGGCTTTTGTGTGGGGACTATGTGTTTCTATTTTCTAACTGTGTGCAGTTGGATAGACCAAATAGCACTGAAGGCAAAGGAGTGAGATCCCTGCCTAAAATAGGAAAAGGAGATACAACTTATAATTTTGGACTAAGTAAATATATTCAAATTGGCTGGGCTTAGTATTTAAAGATCTGACTCCATCTCATATTCAGTGTAGGCCATTTAGAGAAAAACTTTCTAACCATAAAAATGGGAAATTCACCAGAAAAGACAAGCTTCAGAGGCTGAATCAATCTAACTGTAAGTTTATCCCCTGTACATTATACGTTTTCTTCTGGTCCTGAAACTGTGTTTAATGCTCCCCTAATACTCCAATAATATAATAACTCCAGAAATAAATTCAGAAAAGTTGGAATTATTTTCACATAAATGAAAGGCAAAGAAGGTCCCAGCAACCTTATTTCATCTTTAGCAGGTCTGCCCTTTGAGAGTTTATTATTATAACAGCTAGAAATAATTGAGGCCCTGACAAATTCTAAAATGATAGGCCTGTTTTACTCATGTTCTAGACAAAGTGATAGCATTCTAACTTCACTGCAATTAAAAAAAAAAAATTCTTTTATTGAAAATAGTCTTTGTGAAGTGCTCACTTCATTTCTGATCCTCAGCTAAGGTTTGAAACAACTCTTTCATTCCTTTTGTCAATGTGTGAATACATTGATATGCTTCTAGATTTATATAAAGAGAAAAAATTATTTACAGAATTTTTAGCACAGAAAAGAAGGAGAGACTTACAGGTCACATGGCATTAAAGATAACTTTTATTCCAAAAAATAGAAATTGTACATGATTTGGAATTTACATATAAGTTGAAGTTTATTAGCAAACTCAAGGATACATACTGCACTTTTTTATATTTATTTTTTTCTTTTTCTTCTGTTTTCCATTCAAACATCAAGATTAAATACTGTCTGGATGATAATGATGTACCAGAAGTCTTATCAGTCTAGTGAGACTGTGATTGAAAAATAGAATGGAATTTCTTTTTTGCAGTTACTAGACAGCTGAAGCTGACAAATGGAGAGACCTTTCTCCCTTGCCTACATCAGAAAGTAAGAATATAATCTGCAGACACACATAATCTTTTCATGTATTAGTGTAATGTTGCAATTTATTGGCATGTCAATTCCTCATTATCAGTCTAAAAATTAATAATATATGTATAGAAGACATTGAAAACAGGGAGGGGTGGTATTAAAGAATTCAGCAGTTCAACTACTGCATTTTTATTTTCTGTTTTTTTCTAGTCTTGACTGAAAAAAGCAACCCTGTTCAGAAAGTTGTTATGATGTGAATGATTCTCTGAATTAAGTGTACACAGGAAAAAAGCAAAAAATTGGGCAAGTAATCAATTCTAATACATTAAAAATAAAACAATATACAACATAACAAGAAGCAAAAAAGCTTTAGAAATAGATTGTAAAAGAGATGTGTGTGGTAGATATACAAAGGGACTTAGTTGTTACTTTTGGCAGAAGAGTTCAAACATTTAAATATTTGAACATCATGTTTAGACTCTAAATATGGAGTTACTAGACACATGTTCACTTTAAAATTCAGCTGGTTGTATGTTTTCTGAGTTATTACTCAGAGCTTAGTTATTTAACATCCAGGATTGTAGTTCATTCTCATACTAGAAGGTGAGCTATTTGTCTTGATTTTTAGGATCTGACACAACAGATATTCTCAGAGTTTGCTTTCTTGGAAACTGTTCAAATGAAATGCTATATTGCATTTGAAAAACATCTTATTGCAGTACTATCAGCTTACCAGTCTACTTTTGTATTTTTTGCATTTTGAATTATTGGAATCGACTCTGTTCTATCAAACTATTATTTTGCCCAAAATGTTAAATATGCATGCATAGTACCACCTTAGGACAACACACATGCTTTAAATTAAGAAGAATGGGACAATTTTTTCTTAATACTTTGCAAAATTGAGATCCCTATTTTTCTCCTTTTGACTGTCCCTGCTGGAGAGGTTTTCTTCAAATAGTTTTTCACTGTCTTTATTTGAAACCTATCTCTTGTTATTCAGTCTACTGTAATAAATAAGTTAATTGTAGGATGTATCCTTGTATATCTACAATGAGTCTTGACAAACAACTGATTCTTCATCACCATCAAATGCAAATTCTTTGCTTTTTTCATCAGTTTTTTGTTGTTTTGTTTTGTTTTTTAATAACACATGTTGTTAATGTTGCTGTTAGTGATTGTGTGATCTATTGTCTCTTGTCGTGCAGGCCTTGGCATTGTGCTTTGAGGAATGTCCCATTTATTGCACAGACACTTGTTTCAGTCAGTGATTTACCCTTCTATGTTTTTTTTTCTGTGATATCTATGTTTACTTAGGTGGAGTTTCTTCCTCTGCTTGCTAACAAGAATATCTGTGAAGCACAGTTTTCACTGTCCCTGGAAATATTTGTTCAGATTTGCAGATCAAGTTTTTTCCCTCACAACTTTGTATGTTGCCTTTTATGTCATGTAGAATGTGGTCACTGGCTAACTTTGGACTGGAATATTCAAATACATATGACTTAGCTATAGTCACGCGTAGGCCTGTAAAAAGATAGGTCTGCAGTTTCACACAGCATCTTGCAATTTCCCCAAAACCAACCCTGTATGCAGGGATCAAAAAATTCTTTAAATTTTCAGTAACTTAGTCTAACACTTTTTCCTGCTCCAGGTGCAAGACATCACAGGTTCCTGAATTTTTAAATATGTGCAATTTCAAACATCTGATTTATTTACACTGTGACTTGCTTCAAGAAGAAAACAAAAGTTTTACAAAGGCTTAGACTGACAAAGGTGAGAGGGACTGTAGAGGCTTTACTTCACTTTTGCTAAGTATTTGTTTTCTTTCTCAAACCATATAGTGGAAATGTGACATACACAAGTGATGGTAAAAGGAAAAATTCTAATTTGCTGGGCTTTGTTAAATGCCTCATGTCATAAGGTGTTACCTTGCTACTGAAAACTGATGAATTAAACAACTATCTCTACAGATCTCATTAGTTGCAAGGTCCAGAAACTTGTTGAGAAAGAAGCAAGTTTAAAAGATCAAGGGACCTGAATTTTCTTTTTCACCTTGCATTTACTTTTAGAAGAAGGCAGAAAAAGCCCAGATATTCACTCCAGCTGCTGCTGTGAGACCTCCCCTCCTGTTTCAACCTCATCGAAACAGCAGAGAAGATCAACTGCATAAAGGTAGGTAAAGCTTTAATTAGGAACTCTGTTCTTAAATTGCTTCACTTCTCAGATCCAGAAACACTAAGCCAGGATATCATGAACATAGAGGACATACTACAGAGAGACTGTCAGACCTCTTCCACTGCATGAGAAAGGGCAGAGCAGCCTTGGACTGACTGTCCACAGAAGACCATTCCCACAGGACATATAGAAATGCACTGGCTGCAAGGAGAGGGCACATAAGTGTTCCAGCAGAGCTAAAACCGTGGTAATTGACTAAAGTGGTAGCTTCAGTTAATGTTCACTCGAGACCTGAGACAGTAATCAGAAGACTGCTTTACTTAGTATGAAAAGGGAACATACCAAAGTAATAGTTTTTATCTGAAAAATAAAAAATGACTGAAACGACAAAGGAGTAAGTCTTGTAGCCCTAACTGGTTAAAATTATTCCTTCCTGAGAGAGATTATAGTAGTTGGAATATGGAGCAACCCATTAAAACAGACAGATGAAAGCCTTTAAAATTTATTTGACCTAGAACAAAGATTGAGATAAGAATGAACCATGCTTTGATACAACGATTGCAAGTTCAAATTGGCTTAAACAATAATATCATGATCCAGTAATGTAAATATCAGAATTAAAGAGATGAAGATACACAGGCTGTGACAACCAGCAAGCCAGGGCATTACTTGGCACATGGAAAAAAAGTGCAAGAAATGCAGCAGAGTTTGTATCGGCTGGTCAGCACCTATATAGCATGCACAGTGTGGGTAAAGAGAACCTGTAGAGCAAGCTGAAATGTAGTATTTTCACTTCTGCTTTCATCTCCCTGGTGGACTATAAGAGCGAGCTATGCTTAAATACGGGACTCTACCGTTAAGCAGTATTATTCAGCATGATTATAAAAGCTTAACTTTATGAAAAAGATACTTTCACTTGCATGGCAAAGAATCAAATTAATTTTGCGGGAGTTTGAAGACATTTCTTGGCATTTAGGAAGCCATCAGTAAGGCAAAACCTAAAGCTGAAACTAAGCAAATGATACACAATTCAATTCATTAGCAAAACTTTCTATGCTGTAAGGCAGAGAAAACGAAACAAACAAGCAATGCAGTGGGTAATTGACTAGATTTGTGTAGTCAGGACAAAGGGAAAAAACATTCTGTACACACACCCAAAGAATTGGTAGCCTACCAGAAAAGATATATATATTGAGCACAAAAAAGTAGCATTTGTGTGGTGTAGGATCTGTTAGTGGAGAAAGAAGTCTGTGAACAGACAACGGTGTTTCAATTGGAGAGAGTCTATTCCCTCAAACTGCTTTTTGGGTTGCCCCACAGAAATGATTTCACAGGGGAATACAACAGAATAGCACAGCTGGGATAAAAGTTAACCTAGCAAAGAACAATGATTTTTTGCAGTAAGCCCGAGCTCATTTATCACCAAATTGCTTACTTCCTCAGACTGCAAAAGTACAAAGTACCCTGCAAATAAGCACATTTTTCTTGAAAATTGTCAGCCTGAATTCTAAAATCATTGCCATAAGAATGCTCCTTTGCAAGATACGCAGCTCAAATCTTGACCGTCTGAGATCTTGACAGAAATGTTAAGAGGAGCTCTAGATGTAAGACACCCAGCGTTAAGTTGTCCAAAGATTCTGAGAAAGGTGCCGCTAAAGCCTGCTGGCAGCAGTGTGGTCAAAACAGGCTAACGCATCACAAGTGCTTATGAAACATGAGTGTCAATATACTGATACTGAGAGATATTCCCATATTACACTATAAAATCTGCAAGCCATTGATTTTTGAGAAGCAAGTGCCTCCTGAAACTCTTCATAAATATAATACTGTTATTGTCAAAAGCTTTTCCTCATCCTGAGAACACAGAATAATTCTGAACTCGGTATTAGAGCTTGGGTTGATAGGACCTGGGTACAAAGTAATTTCCAGTCACTGCCAGGGGAAAAATGACATAACACACTACAGCTCTCTTCCATCTCCTCTTCCCTCTGCTTGGCATTTTTTTTCTTTTGAGGCAAGGATGTGGAGAGGAAGCACAAACCTAGATGTGCCACAACTTTGCTTTGCACTGTGGAAATGCTACACTGAGAACACACAACCAGACTACAGCACTTTGCAACATCTGAGCAAAATAATTTCCAATTACCTGTTTCTGGGCACAAATCTGTATTAATTATACACTTTTGTCTAGCCTAGGACCAAGACGGATTTTCCCACTCTCCAGTCAGCCAAAACAGACCTGTAAAAATAAGTTCTCAAAATTCTGCCCAGGTAGGTGGTTTTACTGGAGGTAACTAAAAATCAGAAAGTGG
>NW_010356283.1:0-6274 GCF_000700745.2 Antrostomus carolinensis | reverse complement strand
TTCCTTTGAAGCAGTGAGTGTGGTTGATGATGACAGAGTGCTATGTCTGGCATCATGTTTGGTCTGCTAGTTCCTACAGAACTCTTTGAATTATCATACAGAATGTAAAATCCATAGTGTAACCTGTGTAGCTTTGTGTAGTGTTGTTCAAGCCTCTCCCTACTGCCAAGCATGAGAAGGCTTTTTAATCTGGTCAGTTATTAAAGTTCTTGTTGATAGAAATTGTTTTCTATAGAAGTATGAATTTTTTTCCATGCTCATTATGGTCTGTGGGAGAGTAAAGGCGAGAAAGTTTATTGGAGCTCTAGTGAATACAGTGGTGCTGTGGACCACAAGATAGTGGGGTTGAGGCTTTCTTCAGACTACTTCTACTTGGGGAAAGAGGAGAGCGTCTTTGTAGGATGATATAACTATATAGAGGGGGAAGAGTAAGGAGGCAAAAGGCACGTGAGAGAAGTGATGGGAACAGATTAAGAGGAAGAATGTGAGTGTGAGGGCTTGAAGGGGATTGAGGAACATGCTAAATCTGTGCTTTCACTGAATTAAGGAAAAGGTGAAGCCAAGCAAGAAGGGAAGAATGCCAAACAAGTGAATGTAAATGAGAGAAAGGATTGAAGACAAGAGTTAAAGGGCGATAAAAAGCACAGGCTCAAAAAAGAAAAGATCACATGGAAAGGAAGGGAAATAAACCTAACCTTGACATTAGTGAAACATTAACCAGACAGACAAGGAAAAGTGGTTGCTGGAGGAAAGGGAAAGGACAAAGAATTCATGTCACCCAACCATCTGCAATGTGGTTGTTTGAGATATGCCTGTCTAGAGTTGTTTGTAGTCAGTGGAGAGAAATAGGCTCTTTCAGTCTGCAGTTCAGCTGGCCATCTCAGGAGGAGGGTCCATTTTGCCCTGGAAGTGCTTTTCTTTTCTCAGACTGAGAAGTGTATATAAAGCTGTAGTGGCAGTGCATGTTACAGTGAAAGATGTCTGCATGTGAAGCCAGATAAAATGTATTTCTCTCAATAAGGGAGAAGAAACAAGTGTTGTGGAATAAACTCCTTTTGTGTGGCTTTGCAGAATGAGCATGAAGACTTCTGAAGCCGTCCTGTAGGTCAGCACAGGAATTCATTCCTGTGTTGTATGGCATAAAAGCACATCTGACCCAGCATCCATCTGGCCCAGTGTCCTGTGTGCTAAGTGCTTGTGGAAGGAGTGTAGGACAAATGCTGTTCAAGCTCTGAAAGCCATTGGGCTCCCAGAGCTAGAGCTGCATCCCCAAACTATCATCTTTAATAGTCACCAGTGTACTATCTTCCATGAGTTTTTCTGATTCCATTGGGAATGAGTTTATACTTCCACCACATAAGGTATGCCCCGGTTTAACTACATGTTGTCTGTTAAAAAAATAATTTTAAAAAAGCCTTCCTTTGGATTGCTTTAAATACAATTCTCTTTGGCCTAAAGTTTCTAAAATAAAATAAGTTCAACTGTCTTCAGTGCCACCCCTTCACGTGGGTGTCTT
Organism: Antrostomus carolinensis; assembly: GCF_000700745.2. Classification (NCBI taxonomy): domain Eukaryota; kingdom Metazoa; phylum Chordata; class Aves; order Caprimulgiformes; family Caprimulgidae; genus Antrostomus; species Antrostomus carolinensis. The sequence continues at coordinate 4,758 of NW_010356283.1, read as the reverse complement.
GTATTTTTTATCCCCACTGGAGAGATGTCTACAATTGATAAATTCTTATGTCCGTTTGCTTGGCATGTAAATTTGAGAGATCCCTTTCCTTCACGATGCTAGTATTTTGCTGGCTGAATCCTAAACCCATTGAATTTGCTCTGTTCCTGTGGTTGTTTAGTTTCATATCTAATTTTTTTAATCATAAAAATGTCTGCGCTGCCAAAACTAGCCTTCGTTTGAATGTTTAGAAATGTGAGAAATGTGTAGCACTGCGTGTTTTATCCATGTGTCAGCTTGGAAAGCAGCCAAGCTCATCGTCCATGAAGGGGCTTCTGAGTATTTCATATACTTAGGGCTGTATTCTGCTTCTGGTGACGCCAGTGGATATTTTCCGATTGAGTTCAGTGACAGCAGCACTGGGTTAGAAGGAAGCAAAACACTTGCAGGTGCTGGAACTGCACTTTTAAATAAGTGACTTAAAGTCATCAGAAGATCCCTCAAGTCAGTCAGTGTTGGCATTTCCTGTTTGTTTTCTCTTCCAGGAGAAGAAGATTTTTCAGATTCCCTGGATGCATGCTGCAAGACATGGGTGGGATGTTGAAAAGGATGCTCCCTTATTTAGAAACTGGGCAATTCACACAGGTATTGGAACTCTCTTTCTGCAGGACAGATTTGCACATTGTTTTCCCTTTTAAAGTTACATTTTCCTTCTTTCTTGTCTTTGCTTTTACTAACACAGAGAGTGAATTTAAGTTTTTCGATTTGTGTGAGGCTAAGGGCTTTTTTCAAGGCCTGCAATACCACTTTATTGAAGTGCCATAACTCATTTGCATTGAGGAACACAGTAAAACTTAATTGATTTAAATGTTAACAAGATTGAGTTCAGAATTGTCGGGAGTAGAGCACACTCAGCACTTTGTAGACTTGGACCCTTAGGCTTTTTATGCCTCTCCATGGATTTCAGCCAGACATAATAAAGGTAAATGCTGTGCCAGCTTTTCCACACTGTTGTGGAGCCACATCTGATCTGCAGCGCCTTGGGTCTTTCTTGAGCAGAAACTGTTGATTATGTGTTCTAGAAATGTTCATGGGAATGAGATCACAACACTCTCTTGCAACCTTACCTATTGTTTGAATACTTGTCGTGGGATCCAAGGCTGATACCGTGAAGTTAACCTACGCTGTTATTAATTCACCTTAGGTTTTCAATTACACATCGTGTGTGTCTAACTTTCTTTTCTTGCTTAGGAAAATACCAGTCAGGAGTAGATAAACCTGATCCAAAGACATGGAAGGCGAACTTCCGTTGTGCTATGAACTCTCTGCCTGACATAGAAGAAGTAAAGGACAAAAGTATAAAGAAAGGAAACAATGCCTTCAGGGTGTATCGGATGCTGCCATTATCTGAAAGACCTTCCAAAAAAGGTAGAGGGCAGAACTTGTCAACATGAAAATGGTGTTGGGGGCATTGTTATTATTTTGAGACCAGCAAAATGTACTGGTTCTACTTCTCTTGCTGTGAAGCTGGATGTTTCCAGATGTTCCCCAGAAAGCAGGAACTTTCATCTGTGTGAAAAATAAGTTACATTCACTTTAAGAGTACAAGCTACTTGGAGAGAGGATCACCAAGGTGTGTTACCCCCAAGCAGGTGATCTGTGTAAATTGTGTTAAATCTGTTAAAGACAATGGAGTTATGTTGAGAACCTAGTCCCTAGTGTCTTGCTTGTTTAAATTCTGGGGATGCAAGTAACTACTGCCAAATGGACAAAGTTTGATGCAGGACAATCATGCAGCATAAACAGCTGAAGACTTGTGGAGTGTAGAACACCCCTGAGTTGAATCAGGAAAAAATGTTTCCTAGAGGAGGTGTTAATGAGAGTGCTGACTTACATAGAGCACAGGTTCAGGAAGCTGAGAATACCACGGAGGAGAGCATTTATACATTTATCTGCAGCACCACTTCTGAAATCACAGTCCCCTTTAGGTTTCCTCGTGACTGAAGGCAGCGTAAATCCGTATCTGCTTATTTCGTACCTGTCATGAGAGAACTGAGTCTCCTTCAGTCAAAGAAGATGATTAAGGGGATATTAAGAGATCAATACATTTAATTGGGTAGAGCTCATTCAGAATATGGTGGCAGACGCTTTGCTGTCTCTTTTCAAGCAAGGATAGAAATAAACTGACACTCTGAGCTGAGTGGGAGCAGTACACTCTGCTCAGAACATAACACTTCATTAGTTATGTAGCTACAGTGGGCCATCAAAAACCAGCCCCCACTGCATGATAGTGATAAAATGGGAAACTATGTTTAAATCCTCAAATTGAGTGGTTAGGTGTCCCACACAGCAGGAGAGGACCTAACCACCAGGTCAATCTTATGAGAATGTTATTTCTTATGGAGTAAAACTACTGGCTTCCTTACAACTTTGTTACTAGTTTATGGAGTAGGATGATGGCTTCCTTAGTCCTCTGGTATCTTCTGGTGTCTAGGATTTTTGGATGAAAAGATAACCTGCAATCCACATACAGTGTTCCTCTAAAATCCAATTCAGTTCAACTGTAGCTCAGTTTGCTATTTTTTTAAATTCAGAAGTAAAAGGCACATCTTCAGTTCAGGGTCAGTGTGATGGAAAATTATGAACTCAGATTTTTGGGACAGAATCATACTATGAAAGGAATATCAGTCTGCAAGAAGTAGAACATTTGCTTTGAAACTGTTTCCGATCTCTCATCTCTGGTGTATTTTATACCTTCGGGCATATTTCCCTGAACTGTAACCTGTCCCATTGTGGTAGTTTCCTCTTGTAGCTGTAAGAACTAGAAAAGTTAATAATGAAAGCTGAGATTCTGCAGATGGGGGCTGTAGCAGGAGAGGATTCTGCAGCAAGTCCATTTACTATAAAATTCTGACATATTTTGGACCCTGTATATATTCTCACATGCCCTTTCTACGTGGCACCTGGCTAAATTTATGTGTGAGTGAGAGGAAAAGAATTTAACTGCAAACATTTCAAATTCTCAGTGCTATCTTGTAGTAGAGATGGGAGAAATTCCTGGGACACATCTGTGCAAACAGTGGGGTATAGCTGAGCTTGCACCAGCAAGTCTGAGCTTCCACATCAGGGTTTTGTCAGGTCAGAGCAGGGACAGCAGCACTGGGGTCTGCCAAGGCACGTGACATTTTGTGAGGGTCATATGCTGTGCAGTTTTCTGCATTCTCAGATCCAGCATTATTGCATAAACCACTTTTGCATGGATTATAATATATATTCCTCCCCCCCCCAGATTGCAAGTATTTACAAAAGTAGTTGTTGAAGTTTATTGTGATCTCTTTTCACATGTTAAATCTAATGAACAATCTCCCTTTTCCTATAGCTACAGTGAGAGTGTCACAAATATGATGAGACTTTTTTTTTCCCTCCTTTAAGAGTATTTTTCTCCACCTTCCTTTTTTTAACAGGCCTTGTTGCTTAGTTTGCCAGTCTTCCATATTTTTTCACTTCGATTTTTTGACTGCAATTGCTTTCCTCAGTCCCACTGTGGTTCTTCTCTGTAGCCCTTTAAAAACAAAACACAAAGTCAGAGTGTTCAAGGTGAATTTTTGACTGCCCAGGCCCTAAGGGGAGTTTAAAATTAAGCAAAGTATGTTTTCCCTTTCCTAGGAGGTGCTGCCATTTTGAGGCATGTTTTGAGTCTATTTCTTAGTGAATATAGAAGGTGTGGAGGATAATTCATGGCACGCAGAACTTTAAGAAGTCTTCTTTCTGTTGTTGCAGGAAAAAAAACAAAGTCTGAGAAGGATGACAAATTCAAACAAATTAAGGTAAGAGGTGGCTGTTTAATAGTGTGAGAGCTTGTGAAAACAATCTGTTGCAATTTTTTTTTAATAGCCCCAATAGTATATTGTGGTGGGTATTTGCAAATCTCTCATGCTTGTGGTTTGGTTAAGTAGCTACAGTTACATTGGATGTTTGGGATTTTTTTAAAAAACATGAAGGCAGAGCTGTGACTGACGTCATCAGTTGACACAGCCCTTGTGTTGCAACGCCTGGAGGTTGGAAAACTGGCAGCCTCTGCAATACATTTGCCATTTGTTTGTCTGTGTAAGTAGAAATACTTTAATTAAGGAAGGAATGCTTCTGAACAATAGAGCTACCTTTGGAGCAATTAATTTCTGTGTGTAAGGCATTGGAAATTCATTTTTGTTTAGGCAAGGGGAAAAGTTTTGTCAGAGCCACACGTTCTGCTCATGGTTTGCAAGTCAGAAGACCTCAGTTGTAAAGCTCATCAGTCGCTGCCTGAGATTTCTGCCTGTCCAGAGTGTGGACCCAAACTGCTTTCCCTAGGAAGCATGGTGTTCCCCAGCTTTCACACTTCTGCCGAGTGCCTCTTCAAAGCAGTCAGTACTGCGTACCAGCCGGGTCTGGTCCACCTTCAGTTTTTTCAAAAAGCAAATCTCAAAGGTTTCAGACCTTCAGCCTTCAGTAAAGTCAAGTCCTTGGGTGGCACGTAGCAGCCATGTCTGCAGCAGAAGGGCAGCTCGGTCCCCTGCTGCTCGCTTGTGAAGGGCTGTGCCACCCACGCCTGGGTGCAGGTCCTGCACCCGCTGGCCAGGAGATGCTCTGGGCCAGGTGAGCCCAGAGGCCTGAGAAAACTCCTCTATTAAAATTGGGTTTGGAAGGCAGGTGCTCTTCTGGCAGTTGCAACTTGCGGAGTTACCTGTCAAAATATTGTGATTTTTAATTGTCTTCAAGGAACCATTTTTTCACCATCCT
>NW_010356282.1:0-5924 GCF_000700745.2 Antrostomus carolinensis | reverse complement strand
CTTTCCCCTACACGGCTCTCTAGTAGATCATCCCCCTGACTCCTACCGCCCAAGAAAACTCCTTTAGCTTTTTGAGGTCCATGTATTTTCATACTTGGAAAGGCAACTCAATAGATCACCTACACCACCTCCTGGATAATGCCACGTTCATCTGGATGGCTCCTGTCCAGGGACATGCTGTAACTTAACTATTAAGCCCACAATGCTATGATTTGAAGTAGTGTGATTGCTGGCCAGAAGCATGCATTTTGCAGACTTGCTGGAAAAACAGGCAAAAGAGGTAGAATGGAGGCAACGAGACTACATGGATATTCCTACAGCATGCAAAACATTAATTCACACAAGACAGCAACCACTTCACATGATATAGTTCAAACTAGTACACACTTGCAGATGTACAGCTAAAGAAAAAAAAAAAAACACATTAACTGAGAGAAGTCCACGCTGGCTCAACTTTTCTTGGTCCTTTCTAGAGGAAATACACAAATCAACTCTCAGCATTACCTGCGTATCAATTTTCTAGGATTCAGACAGACTGCAGAACAATAGGAAACAATTGTTTTTCCATACACACATTGCCAAGCAATCCATGACTGGAGAACAGACTCACGGAGCACAATGACAAGCTGTAATACCAAGACTGGCACAAGAACTCATGTCCTCCATGGATACAGAGCTGGCAGTCTAGGAAGATGCAGCGTAACAAGGGGAACAAAGAATGGAAAAGGGCTCCAGCAAGCCCTAGATTATTTACTGGCAAATATTTATGATTTTCCTGATCATATAAATAACGTATGGACAACATGCAGCGTAACCATAAGCATGGCTCTGCCAAGGCCGTCAAATAGCTGCAGTATGAAAATCTTACTGGGACTTGACATATGACAACACAGACTTCACTGAAGGAGGGAATTAGGGCTAGACATCAATAAACAGATCCATAGTGAGAGATAAAACAACAAGAATACTAAAAAATTACAAAAGCAAAATATAAATAGGATTAAACAATTTAGAGCTCAGAAGAATTAAAACACTTCAGTGATCATCTGATTTTGACTCGATGTCTTGAAATGAGACAGAATCTTGAAACTCACTACAAACTATGTGAAAGATTAAGAAAAGTCAGCTTCAGGTGACAATTACAAAGCTATCAAATAGCAAATTGCCATGAAAAATTAGATTTTACAGACTTCTCTACATTGCAGAAATGCATTTTATTTCACAAGATGACTAACAGAGAGAGGACAACCATATAATCTAGTAATAGTAAACCTGAAGTTTAAGTCTAGCTGGCTAGATGCTGCTTAGAACTTATTTCAAAGTAGTAGGTCTTGTTCTTTAGGATTAGTTAACAAATTTCACCAGTACAGGCATATTTTTTTAGTCTTTGCACATTAATGTAAATTGACAAGGCCGTTTTCAGAATAGTTACCTCTTTCCTCATTTTGCTTACAGCAGCAGTTTCCCTCTGCCATTTCTTTGCTAACTACAGGCTCTAGAAATCAGGGACGATCCCCAAATATCTGAAAAGAGTCTTCTTGGTTAGTATTTACAGGATCTGGTAGGACTGAACACAACTCTTCCACCTCATCAAGTCTGTTTCCCCCTTCTCATTTTGAAGGCCTTGCTCATTAGAGTAACCTCTACCAAGATCAAAGCTTCTGAAAGAGTTAGATACTTAAATTAGTTCAAATGGTATAGGTGGCTGGTGTCTATGTTCCTTGAAAAAAAGAATTCCAGCTTTTTTCCTAGGCCCTGGATTCATGAAAGGTGTTAGCTGAGTGATTCTTCTCCCTCTGCTACTCATGAATTCTTCCCCTAAACCAATAAAAAAAGTCATTCTTTCTTTATTCAACTAATTCCTAGTAAACTATCCAAAAGTGAAAAAATTAATCAAGAAAACAAAAATTACAATACATTTAGAACATTTTAACTAAATTATGCTTCTAAATCACTATTTTCTCCCCTTTTATAGTCTTTTACTAGTTAAGCTTGTCATGCTTCAAAGTTATTTTATTCAGCATGCCATAATGCCAAAAATACTTAAGTATAGAACCTTACTAAAAGTCTCTCTTAGAATACAATCGCATTCAAAAATGATTGCTCACCAAATAACCTTTTATATTTACAAGAAGCACCTAACAATACCAAAACCCATGTGTAAAATGCTCAAGTGCTTCAGCCAAGCTACATTCCTCTATCAGGAATTGCTGTGTAACGACAAAAGGACTTACTATCCTTAAACATGTAATTGAGTTGAGATCCATCCCTCTGGAAACTATTTAGAAATGTCACCTTATGTCTAAATAAAAAAATTTAAACCACCCTTTCAGTATATTAATGAAATAAAAAAACCCCAAACTTGCTTAACAACTTGTTTAGGACAAATGATCAGATAAAATTTCATTATTATTTAGCCCTGAATTCTGGCAATGTTAAGACATAAACCCTATCAAAGCTCATGGAGCTATTCACAGAAGGGCTTTACCGTTTGGAGAAATTGTCTGAATTTTCAATTCAAGTAAGATACATACCCAGTTATAGCTTTTCCTATAAATAGTATTTCTGAACTTGATTCATCCTAGAAAGCAATCCGAGGCTGAAGAAGCACATATTTTCAAACACATCGGAAATACACAAGTTGCTCCACCCCAACGCATGTGTAAGTAATCACATTCTTTAAGCAAAAAACAGCTTTTGGGAAGTTACATAATTAAAGCCTGACCCAACTCCTAACTGAAATCAGTAACAGAACTCCCCCACTTGCTTCAGCATAACTGAATCAAGCCTCCTGTACACAAGAGCAGAAGACACGTCTGGACTATGAGAAAGGAATAACTACTACAGGCTTCACACTTCTATTGGACACTTAAAAAAAATTGTTAGTAAAACCAGAAATACATACTGCAAACAGAGATGAAGCTGTGAACAAAAGCAGATACTGGTGTGCAGTCTAGTATTATCAGTATTTATACAAAAAACAGTAAACACCTAACCAAGGAGCACAATCATTATGAAGAAGGGCAAAGGCAACACAAAAGAGTTGAGAAAAAGCAACCAACCATACAGCATTCCAAGTGGAAAAATAATCTCTCTTGATAAAAAGCTATTTAATGCAACAAAGAACTAGGAAGTAGAAAGTAACATAAAAAAATAAAAAAGAAATTAAGGCAGTAAGGGGCTTCAAAATACAGTATGATAATAAAAGGCACCAGTGTTACACTTTGCATTATACAGAGTCAACGTTGGGGGGGGCGGGGAGGCAACGGTCCCATTTCCAGTTACATTCAAAAAAGTGAGAAATGGAGCACAACAAGAGGCAAGCCAGCATGCTGTTCAGAAGCTGAGAGAAGGACAAGAGGCACGATGGTGACAGAGGGTGTCACACAGTTCTTCTTAAAGACTCTCTGTCTGAACAGATCCTACGACCTGGCCAAACTGAACACTGCTTCCTGCGGCTACAGCCCGACAACAGAATTTAGTGAGACCAAGCAAGCACTTCTGATGAGGTTCCCCTTCCTGCACAACAGTACATACACAACAAACCAAACAACTCCTGAACTGGCTCCAAAAGATGCACTGAGCTTTTAACCATCATAAATATTAACCTCAACATCTGCCAAAGAAGAAGGAAACTACTTTCCTGATTTTAGGAGCTGGAAGCGCTGGAAGAGTTAGCACAGCTCCACAGCTGACTAGCGTGACGGATGAGATCAGAATTCCAGACTTCCTGGCTTCTGTTTCTATACTGCAATCACTGCTGACCTACGTTACCTTTGCAATTCTCACCTGCTTCTAGTTTCCTAACTATTCTGATCTGTAAGGCAATGTGGTTATTTTACTTCCTGTTCACTTTCCTAATGAGTTAAAAGTTGTTTTTTTGGTTTTTTTTGCTTTAAAGTTACTACTGTGTGACAAAAAACTCCACACTTGGTGGGGCATTACCTTGGTTACTGCCAGATGAGAGACGAGATGACACATTTTTATTTTAAGATAAACTTTACAATATACCAGGTAACTTCAGCTATGCCCAAGGAAGTTCTAATCTTACCTGTAGCATCTCTGCCAAACAGCAGATATAGGCTAATACTGCCACTTGCAGTATTAGCAGATTCACTTACACTCCCATTACTGTCGCTCTTGTTTTTCCAGTCACAGCCTCCTCATACACTCATTTGTTAACTTCAAAACTCTCATCCAATCAAGTAATACTGCTACCAAGGCAGACCAGACCCTTTTCCTCAGAGAACAGCTGAGTATCATCTAGAACAAATTAACATCACTTTCAGTCAGAAGAGTTTGCCCTGTTATTAAACAACACAAAGAAATCAAACAACCCATCTCCTACATTGCCAACTCAAAAATAAAAAACAAATATTCACAGTAAAGAGGCAGAAGAAGCTTTACTGAACGACTGCCATTAACTTTAGAAACAGTTAAGATTTTTACTAGCCCTTACCCTTTGAAAGGTAACTTTCCAAATCTGAACTGCATTAACTAGTGCAGTCTGTCTGCATGCCTAAGAACAGACAGCTTCAGTTCCCATGCTGCTGTTCATAACCTTTTTGCACTGTTGCCCAACAAATGTACTAATCTCCTTTTAGTTTATAAGGATGTCAATACAGAACTCCACATGCAAAGGAGCTATCCAGAATCAGAACATTTTTGCGTCCATTTCTCTCTTGCCAGGACACTGCAACAAAGGTACTGCAGGACTGCTCCATTCCGATCAGATCAGCAGCCACAAGAACAAAGGAAGGGGGTGTGGGGGGAGAAGGAAGAGAATGCTTTTTTTTTATCAAAAAAGGAAGAAATATGAAAGTCACTTGTCTCCAGGGGACAGAAAAGCTGGATCCCTTCACAAACCAATTACCCCAGATTTACTTTGCCCTACTCAATTCACAGGAATTTAAATACTCCTGCTTCACCCACCATGGAAGAACCGAGGGGTTCACACTGAACCTCTCAGAAAAAAAACCCACAAAAACTCTTGCCTTTGTTGAGCTCTCAGGTACCAAGCAGAATTTTAAAATTCTGTGTTAAATAGCAGAGTCCACACAGTGGCCAAAAGAAAGAATTTGGCAATAGAATGGGCCCTGCAAATAAACAAAAGAAAAAATAGCAAGTGTTGTTTTGAGGGGGGTTGGGGGTGGGGGGGAACAGGCATACAAAAACCAGCTGTGCACTATCACACTGAAGCTGAACACAAAAAAGAGAAAAAGAAATCAACACAGAAATCTCTCCCATTTTAAGTGTATGATGCTAGGAGCAACTATGCAGGGGAAAATACACACAATTTAATTTGTTTAAGCCAGTATGGACCAAACACACCTTCTGGTCATGCAGGTGAAATGTCACCCTCCCAAAGGTGTTCCACTGGGATTCTGCACTGCTCCACTAACATTCCAAGCATCAGAAACTAAAATCCATCACTAAGCATTTTTAAGTAGCATTAAAGTATCACAGTATCATAACCACACAATTATTCTATCTGCAAACTTCAAAAACAATGCTTATCATTAAAAAACCTTATAGTTGGTCTCAGAGGTCACGAGAGAAGAGAGAGAACTCAACCAACCTTGAGGAAGGGACTTGAAAGTGTCTTTACAGATCGATTCTCAAACAGTAGTCTACCATTAACACAAACCCATACCCGCAGTTTATTGCAAACACTTTTGGCCAGAAATCATAGATTTTTGTTTCCACGAAAGTCCACGCAACCGTCAGACAACAGGAAAACACAGTAACTACTATAAAGATGCTATGGGCAATGCCAGCACGCAACGTCCGAGTTACTTCTCAGACGCCAAGGGCCTCCAGACGGACAGGGCCAGGCGACGTTCCGTAGGGACAAAGCTCCGGCTTCAGAAACCGCTGTGCGAGATCGCCCGAGGCCCAGCGACCGGGGCTGAGGGAGCAGAGTC
>NW_010356281.1:0-5277 GCF_000700745.2 Antrostomus carolinensis | reverse complement strand
CACAACTTGAGGCCATTTCCTCTTGTCGTCCTCCAAGGCAGCCCCTGCCACCATGCCTGTCCCACCCACTGTGAGGGCAGCTCCAGCCGCCAGCTTGGCTGTGGAGGGGACAGCGGCCAAGCACAGACCATGTAGTGAGGGAGGAACGTGCATTCAGTTTCTGCAGAGACCTTTCTTGGGTTATCAAGGCTTGAGAAACAGTGTGTGGCTTCAAGGGATGTCACAGTCAGAGCAGCAATGCTCCCTGGGCCACACGAGTGCCACCTGACACACAGGGCTCCCAGGAGCAACGCTGACCTTTGGAGTGGCCACACAAAACGCTCTGTGTCCGTTCAAATGTTTCCAAGTATCTGACAACCCAGAAAATTGTGCAAGAACACCAGCTGACTGAAGACTCTGCCCTTGCATCAGTTGTCAGCTCTTTTCCTAACACTGTCATCCGAGACCCACCTGACAAACATTCCTCTGCTCCACGCTGCATAGTGTGGGCACGTGGAAACCTGGGCACTGAAAGGAAGCTTTTTCCTTTATTTTATCCTTCTTAAACATAAATTCTTCTTTAACATTGCTATTGCCTGGCCACTGTTCACTTTCAGTTCCTCTAGGTTCCTCATTTTCCAGTCTCCTTTGCCTCTTTGCTGCCCTCCCTCCCTTTCCATTTTTCCTTTCTGGGTGTAGCTATAAGCCTTGTTGCAGCCTGGTGTAAAGACGCCCAGTACGGCCTTAACTGGGGGGAAGAACAGGCCAATTTACTTGAGTGAGGCACTGCACCAGTTAACTCCAAGGGCTCTTGTAGTTCTTGAACTACAGGAGATGTGAAGTTGTTTCTGCAACGCTTGCTCTGGCATCGCCCTGTGCGGGGCAGACACTCCTGATCCCCCGCTGCTTTCTCTTGGGCCACAGTCCTGATTTAACCTCTTGTCCTGTAAGAACTTCATCTTGCTCTCTCTTCCCCTTTTAATTCTGATCTCCATAAGACACTGCACTGAATTTTTACTTCTGACTCAGACCTAGATCACCTCTTCTGGTTTCCACCCTCTTTATATTATTACTTTATTTAAATTTTCAGTCTAAGAATTTTTTAATTTTAAGACTTTCTATTCAGTCTCAGGGCAGTGAGTGGTTCACCAATTTTTCTCTCATTTTTGGCATTATCTTCCCCCCTGTGCTACTGTCAAAAGGATATGATGCCATTTTCTAGTAGTCTTATCTGCTGCCCCATCGCTGCTGTGGTGCTGCTTTAATCAGAATTTCCCTGCTCCGTCTTGAATTTCTTGTATCTCCACTGTGCCCTTCCTTGAGAGGCCTTTTAGTATGACTCAGATTCCTGTATAACAACAACAGTATTGACGGAGTGCTGATTGTTGCTCTTTGGCTTTTCTGTTTGCTTACTTTGGTCCGTGTCAGAGTTGGCAGGAATACTTGGCTACAGGCACTCTTTATTCTGCTGACTGCAGTCCTGAAGATGAGTGGAGAAAATCTCTCCCTGCATCTAACAGATGAGGGGATGGCACTGCAGTTGTTTGTTGCGTGCCACTTTTGGGAAACCTCTAACCACAGTCGTTACCTTTTCCCGTATATGACAATACTGTGACACCACATGTCCTTCAGCACAGGGGATTTACATCTGCGGGAGGAACAACAGCGCTGTGTGAACGTGTGCTGCGGGCATTTGACAGGGCAGTAGCTCGCGACGCTGAGCTGCGTCAGGATTCCTAGATTGCACCCGTGGCACTTAAACCCAGATCTAGCACACGTTACACGTCAGCGCGATGCCTTCATGTGGTCCCGTCTCTTTTTCTGTCAGATGTGCAACAAGAAATGAGAACCTCCGTGCTGTGTATGCCTACAGCTCTGTCCTCCGTATCTTAAACCACTTCCCAAATCGTGTTCACTCTTCAGAATCGTTGCATACGTTTACAGTATGATGAACGGATCCAGACTAAGCTTGCCAGGATTCCCAAGTACAGCTAGTCTGTCAGCGACAAGAGAAGGAACAACTTCTGTGCTTTTAAGCTCAAATGACATTTCTGTTAAATATAAAACAAGAAAGAAAATGTTTCTTCCTCTTTTTGTAACTCAGCTGTCTGATTCTATGTGTGTTTAATCTCAAACTTGCTTGGTAAGAATTGTAAAAGTCAGTGAATTTAAACCTGTCTTCCAGAAAACCAAAATAACTCCCCTCAAATCTCCCAAGAACCTGTAATTTCTGTCTCTGAAGAAGGTCAGATCAATTTATTCTTTTTGTGTACATCTTTTTAAGCAAGAACTGGGATAAGTTTTGTTTTTATTAAATATCTTGACATTAGGAAAAAAAATGGTACCAGAACTGTTTCGAAAACACTTAGAAAATGTAAGACAATATTTATTCCACCAGAAAGTGTCTTTGTTGCAAGTTTTTAATCAGTTTCACCCCAGCCATGCACACCTCAGGCATGTGACTAATCCTATTAAATTTAAGTTAAGTGCGTTGGAGTGTTTAAAGGATTAGAATCTTAAACACAGACCATCTGCAGAGGTCAAGTATCAAAGGCTTTCGGAGCCTGAGTTTTAGCATTTTCTCAATGAGTAATATTTGTATGAGTTTTCCTTTCCTCTTTCCACCCAGCATCCTTTCAGCAGTGAGTTAAACAGGTGTTCCAATACGGCCTTTATTAAATGAACTGAGTCATCCTAATGTCCAACAGACAGGTCTCTAGATCATAAGCTGTTTAGACATTAGCAGAGCTGGCAGCATGTTCTTGAAAGAAGCCCAGGGTTTGGAAAACAAATCAATTATGAATAGTGTGTTGCCAGCCTACTTTATAGCTGCTTCTAATTTGAATTATTGACCACTAAGATTTTTTTTTTTCCCTAATGATATATTAAACAGAAATGGAAAGCAAGAGTCTCAGGATGAAAATTATCTGGTATTGTCAATATACATCTAACTTAGGTGTCTAAATTATGACCTTTGGCTCCAAACAGGAATATCAGAAAAACAGGGATGGGCATTGTCTTCTTTCTCCTGCCCAAAAAGCAGCATCAGTTATATGTAGGTGATTTCTGATAGATACTTGTGCAATCTGCACTTGAAAACTCAAAACCCAATGCTGCTATACCCCATAGTAATCTCTCTTGCTGTTCTTTTATCTGCACCATGAGAAAGCGATTTCTAACATCCCACTCAGATCTCTCTTGCACATTGAGCCTTTCCAACAGATGACATGAGCCTCTTGCCCTCCCCCTTAGAAATCCAGTGCACTTATTCAGGGCTCCTCTACTGGGTCTCCCCTTTCTCTAGGACAAGCCACTCCAATTCCTCCAATGTTTCCTCATAAAACCTCTAACTCTCTATTCTAGCCACAGCAGAATACAATACTCCAACTGAAGGTTTACTAGCCCCAAGCATAACAGAAGAATAGCTTCATTTGCCTGGCAAACGTTATTTCTTTTTATATAGCCCCCAGTGCCATTTGCCTCTTTAGTAGTGGTGTGGCTGGCTTGTTTGGTTTGTGATCCCTGCTAACCACCAACTCTGTTGATTCCGTGATGCTATCAGACCAGGAATTCCACAACCTGCATTTGTGATGTTGGTAAATCTGCAGACTGTGAAAGCATGTCCTTTGAATCACTTTCTTTTCCCTGACTGTAATTTGCCAAGTTCATTTGGATTCTAGCCCTATCCTCCAACACTTCTTGCTCCTCCCAGCCAGTGGGTCTGGCAAGCAAGTTTTCTGTTCTGCCATCCAAATTATGTAATGAAAATTTCAAATTGCTGCTACAGATATACTCCCACAGAATTCTGCTTGATGCATCCAGCGAAGCTACCAACCTGCTCTTGCTAAATATTCTCTGGGTTCATTTTACACCCAGCTGTGTACTCATCCATTTGTGTTTTTCTGTGACTTGCTGTGTGAGCCAGTGTTAGAAGTCTTTCTAAAACCAAGATACCTGGTGTGCGTGGCTTTTCTGCTATGCACAGGAGCAGTTACCTAATCAGAGATGGAAATGAGCTTGTTTGACGTGATTTATTCTAGGCAAAGTAATCTTGCTGATACTAACTTATTTTCTAGGTACTTAAACGCGTCAACAGAGGGAGAGGTTTAACCCGAGCAGCTCATTGTTTAATGTCTCAGCTAGTCACAGAAGAGGTACAGCTTCCTAAGATGGGAAAGCAAGCTAGACAAACTAAATTCAGAAAATGTTAATTCCCCTGTACATGATCTAAAATTATCAATCATCTAAAATGCATATATTTCAAATCCAGAGCAATCACAAAATATCACTTCTACACTGTTGTACACTGGGGCAAAAATAAACTTAAGATGCCAAGGAATAAACTTCCCTAGTCTTTAAAAGTGATTTCAAGTAACTGCCTTGGATTTTTCAGGACAATTTTCAGCTTTAAACAAAGGCTATGAAACTTTCTGGTCCAGAGATAACTGTAGTACAAGGGTGAAGAACTGGGCCCTGTGGACCACTTACGAAATCAGGAGTCTACTGATGAAAATACTAACATCTTCATGGAAAAATCCCCTATGAACAAAAAGTAGGTCTGCGAGAAAGTGAGGATAATGGTACTGAATAACATCAGCTGGTGGAACAGCTGTATTGGCAAAGTGTTCTCTTAACCAGAGAAGGAAGAAGATTAAGAATAGAAAAAAAGAAAATACTTATATTTCGATTAGCTGCTTAGCTTATTCAAAAGTTTAGTTAGGTAAAGTATCTTGAAAGTGCCTGTTGCTTAAACTTGTCAAAAATTCATAAAGGTAAGTAGATGGGAAATACACAAAACCCCCCTCTATAATACAGACAGGATACAGAGACAGTAGGTCAAACTATTTAAACAAGCAAGATATTAATAAGAATTATGACAATAAGATGCAAAGAAAGGATTGTTTTATAAGAATAACCTCTTTTCCAAAGTTGCTAAAAAGAAGGCAATGAAAAAAACAACCATTGCAGTAAATGTGAAAAAACAGCCTGTAACCATTGAAGAGCAGCTGTAGTGCCCCGATATTAGCGAGGACGGGTGGGCCAGACTGCAGAGCGATGGGGATTCCCTCCCCGGCAGGAGCAGGCTGGGGTAGGTCGCTGGAGAAACACGAGCATCCCAGGGAACACCTGGACCGAGAGACAACGGCCCCAGTTCAGCCCGTTTCCAGCAGCCCATCAAGGTCTCTGCCCTGGAGCAAACCCCCGCCCGCATCCCAGCCCCGCTCCCAGCTACGGGACCGGGTACTGTCGGGGCGTGCAAACGGTGAGGAGATGGTGTCTGAGGGGCACGGAAAGCGC
>NW_010356280.1:0-4352 GCF_000700745.2 Antrostomus carolinensis | reverse complement strand
AGTGGATCCACCAGACAGGAGAACTTGCTGTCCATGGGATGTCTGGGCTGGGCAGGATGCCAGGCCCACAGGGAAGGGTAGGGGCTTGGAGAACCGGCACTAAGCCTGCAGTGAAGATCTGGGCAGAAAACTTCTGACAAAAAGAATTTTCCATTGAAAATAATTGCCCATTCAGCAAAAGGGATGATGATTTTCACTCACCTTGCAGGGTCTCCAGCAGAGCACCGTTTGCTTTCCTGCCAGCTTACCTGCTCCCCTCCTTTCTCTGCTAAACTTAACAATCATCAAAAACCTGGGGGTTGAAAAAGCTTCAGGTTTCCCAGACGGGGACCATGAGCTCAAAAGCCCTTGTGGCCACAGGTCATCAACCAGGACTTGCAGGCTGCACAAGTCCAAGGGTAGAAGTGGGTCCCACAGTAGGAAGTGGGGGAAAAGGTGCCTTGTGGATATCAGAACTTGAACTCCCCCAGTGATGTTTCCTTCTGAAAGCCTTGAAGTGAGAAATTTTTGATAGTTTTATAGTTCTTTCCTTTAAGAAAATCCCTGCTGAGGGGAATTTCATAAGTTGTTTGAGGGGCTTTTTTGTCTGAATTTCCCAGTGAATGGGCAGTCTAGCTTTAGTTTGGATTTAAAGAGGAAAATATTTTTCAAAGTATTTTTTTATTTTAAACCAAGTCAAAATTTATAATGTCAACTTCTATAATTACAGTCTTTCAATCCAAATTTGACAATTTCCACGGCAGCAGAGAGTGAACAAATACAGTTGAACATGAAGACAAGAAGTCCGAGAATTTCTCCTGTATGGAGAAATCTTCTGTTGCTGTACAGCTGCCATCAGGAATCTTAGGTCAACATTTTCTTATACCCCATGCATAAGAACCACTCATAGTATAAGGGAGTAAGAAGACAATACATACATCAGGAACCCACAGCCACCCCTCGAGGCCCTGGGTAGCCACAACCATAAGCCTGCTTTAAACTTATACTTAGGTCTAATCCAGGCCTTCAGCTGGTTAGAAAAGAAGAGAAAAAAAGTGAGAAAAGTTGGTAGCAAATTGCAGGAACAGCCTGAACATACTTTGTTTTGCCTTGCTGGCATCAAGCAGGGCATGGGTTGGCTGGTCCACAAGACCCATCCATCCCACACACTCTGAATTCTGCAGACAAAATGTCATCAAAACATTTTCTTTATGTGCATGTTGGTGTTTGAAAGTTGTCAGGGCTCCTGAGTTCAGTAGTACAACTTAGCAATTAAAATAGGAAACAGTCAGTGCAGTCTCAAGGAAGAACTGGGAGAATTAAGCGTACAGCCCTTACTGACTCCCACTGTCTGATGAAGGTAAAAAAATGGGCAAAGGCAAGCAGATTTCAACATTGTCCCACTGAGAGGAATAGAAAACTTGTTCCCTGCAGCTGAAAGAGTCAAAGAAATGCTATCATCCTGCAAAATGCTCTTATACATGCTAAGTGCAAAGAACATGTTTAGTAACAACACAGATGGGACTGGACAAGAGGTTGGGAAGTAACTCTGCTCTTGGTGCAGTAAAAGCAGCCCATTGTGCCACTGTTGTGTGCTGCTGCCAATGGTCAGCACAATGTCCATGCCACTGCAGAGGCTCCTGGGAGAGGGGAGACCAAGTGCTCCCCAGGGAAGGCAGTGAAGGAACTTGCCACCAGCTCCTCCATGGGAGCAGCCTGATGCTCCAGGGGCAGTGGGAACAGCAGGTGAGGAGGAGGAGAAGGCCTCCAGAGCATCCTCCAACAGTGATGACTGCTGCCATGGCAACAGCAGCTATACGGGAGAGGAGGAGAGAGGCTGGGTGATTGTTTTTTCCCTTATTTTCAGCTGAACTGCTCAAACACAGCCCTGTGTGACTGCATTAGAGGACAAAAAGGCAGGTGTCCCTCTGCCAGCAGTGCCACCCAGGCAGCTCTGCCCACAGGCTGCTGGTACCAGTAACACTACTCTAAGCACAGGACATTCCCAATCCCACAAGTCCCTGAGCTCCCTTGCACTGTTTTCACTCATTTAACACAATTCTTCCTTGTTTTCTGCAGATGTGAGATAAAAAGAATCACTAAAGTGCCCTCATGGTTGTAATCTGTAGACTGTGGACATGTTCTGCTCTCAGCTGCACCAGCACAGACTCCTGTAGCTTTGTCCCCACTGCAGATTTATTTTTTTATGACTAAACCATTCTGCCCTGGAGCTTATTGGATCAAACTCAGCCCCTGGTATGACACCTCTGATCCTAGCCGTAATCACCTAGGAGTTTGGTGTGCAAGGCTAAGCCAGGTTCCATCCATTCTCAAAGGCACCTGCAGAAGGTGAGCTATCCACAAATAAGGAGATGACTCATGTTCTGGAAATACAAGTCCTTAGCATCAGATAGGATAAATTACCTTCTGAGGGCAACAGAGAGCCACTACTCAACCAAATTAAAGTGTAATATTCAAAGTCTAATGTCTGATGAAGAGACTCTCATCTGCAGAGTAATGTTGCCTACAGATCTATGGAGTCTCATTCATCTCGCACAATTTACTCCCATTTCTTGCTCCCCACAGCTGAGTCAATGGCTCATATTTTCAGAGCTTCACTACAGCCTCTCATCTGCTTAGGGACCCCATGCCAGCCACAGTTAAAGATGGCCCTGCCTCCTTGTTGCAGGATGCCAGCTTCAAAATACAATGTGTTTCTCCCAGACAGAAATTATCTGAGCAATGTGATTAGCAATTGTACCTACAGGGCACATTCTGAACTCCCGTTTATTGTGTGATTGCCCACAGAGTCCACTGAAACTCAAATAAACCATTTCAGTACATTTACCAATTATCATGCAAGGATGGGTAACAAACAATTTGCTGTTTAAAATCAGTAAATGAAATCAAGACAACTTTCATCTTTATGAGTTTCATTTGATTTTCCTGTACTCCAGATGAACCTCCACCCCCCCAAACCAGACATCACAAGTGATTAATATATAAATATTCTACTGAAAGCCACCAAGGGCACTAAATTAAATCTGTGGTGCTCTCTCTCACTCACCCGCACACATAAATGGTCTGGAAGCCCGTGTAAGGCTTCCTATTGGCATGAGATTGCCAGCCAGCCTAAAAGCCATTAGTACTTGTTAAAGAGTCACGGAATGATTTAGCAGAATTTTAAATGACTGTTGCAGCAGTGTGCTCCACACTGGAGACTGGATGTTGTTCTTGGAAATGTATTTGGAAAAAGCTTATGAATTTAAAGTTATTTGACAGACCTCTTGGCATTTTGGGTTTCTTAAGGATCCAAACTCATTCACACACACACTATCTTTCACAATTTACCATCAAACTTCCTGTTTTAAAGACTAATCATGTGTAATGCAAGTGTTGTTCATTTCAACCCTTCCTACCTATGCTGGCAATTGCTGTGTAAATGAGTGTTTTCAGAAGGGTCACAGGTCTACTAACACATCAAAGGGCAATTCCAGTAACAAGTGATGGTTGTACATCATGTATATTGCACTGACTTGCAGCCTGGATCTACCAAAAGCCCACACTACTAAAAGTCTATTATATTGAGACAGAGAAACCCTGAAATCTCCCAGGTGCTTCAGAACCACCTTTTCTGCTAAGTAAAAGGAAAACATCTAACAGCACATACATTCCTCTGTTCACACAGTTTTTAAAGGAACTTTCTCATCAGCCCACCAGAAAGAAAAAATCCTGTCAGCATAGAAACTGGAGTCACATTTGGATCTTGAACCTTGATATTCCTATTTTTCCCAATGAAGACCAAGCAGTATAAGAATCTGAGGGTCACAGGGTGAGCATGTGAGAAAAGGGACAAACAGTCACCTTTCAGATGTCTGCACAGAATAAAAGACATCTTTAAACTTTAATCAGCCATTTGTAGTTTCAGGTCCAAAGTGGCAGATTGAACTGAAGGGTACAAGACAGTATGATTTTGCCCAATCCTACCAACCTCAGTCATCATCTTGACAAGAACTTTACCTCATCAGGCCACTTTAGGTTAAGAAGAAACCTTTTTTCTTTTGAATAATGACAGAACTGTCTGCAATGGGAGAGCTCTCTTATTTTCCTGCAGACACACAATCCAACATGAATAGCAACCTCCAGTAGGATCCTCTCTCTGCAGCTTGTGCTAGCCATTGTGCTGCTAAAAGTTTTCACTTCCTAAGATTCAGTTTGGACAAATTTGAATCTGGGAATATACAGCAACAGGAAAATCTCAAAGTCACTTGGAAGACTTTATGTTTTGCCTGCAGGAACCCAGGCAGAGGTGAAAGAGAGCTTGCATACTATAGAAAGACATTTTTCCCCCTTCTCATTTGACCTTCTGAGAA
>NW_010356279.1:0-5250 GCF_000700745.2 Antrostomus carolinensis | reverse complement strand
GTATTCAGTGGGAGACCTTTCATGAAGGAAGAGTAGAAGCTCAGATAGTATTTATTTTTTTTTAATTGTACAAAGTCACTCAGAACTCTCTTTAAACTCAACACACATAAACAATGCTAACGTCCATATATTTTAGTAAGATTCAGTGGACTTATTTGATTTTGTACATATGGGTATTAGAAATTTGTTTTCCTTAATGTAGTTTAAAAACTTCTAGTGGAACTAAATTTAGTAGCGGTGTCTCTTCCTGCTACACATGTATACAGGAATGGCAAATAACTGTTCATGTCTGTACCAATGAACTGCAAGAGAGGTTTGGGACTTCCTTCTGGGTTTTTTGTCCCAAAAATCTGATTCCCAACACTTGTTATCATGGGCCACTGTCAGACTTGGCAAATTTCACTCTGATTTTTTCTTTACTGAATTCTTTTGAGTTGATAAAAAAGCATTTTCCGAATGTTTCACTACCCCAACCAGGGCAGATCCTCTGTCCTCTGTGAGGGACCATCATTCTCTCTTCTACCAAGTTCAGTTCTTTGTATCACCAAAACTCACTCATTGCCATAGAAGTGCTCCACACACCAAGGTGACTGGACAGTCTCTGAACAGTGACAATTGAAAAGACTTGAAATAGCTAAAATATCTCCTTTGTAAGCCTTTGTTAATCTAATTTGCTGAAACTCGAAAAAAAGCTGAGGAACACTCACAAGAATGAAATAAAAAACAAGTTTTCCTTGTTCATGTGAAATGTTACTTACAAGTTTTTTTTGGAATTTTTTGAGGGCTGTTTTGTCCCACACTTTTGATTTGTACAAATTAGCTTTAAAGCAGCACACAAGATGTTAGATCACTTGGAGAGGCTGATTTCTGAAGGGGATCAGTAGCTATAGCCAAGTGTGATCCCCCTTTGTCTATGTCAAAAGATAGCTAAACCAAATTATAGACAACAAAACCCATAAACTTTCCTGAACATTTGGATTTTCCTTGGTGCCGTCATTTCCTATCTTGTCTGTTGAGGCTGGAAGAACTCTGGGGGATTGATAGGTTGATTTTCTGCCTGCAAAAACATGGAGCACACCTGCAGTGCTAAAAGAAAAGAAATGCAGGAAAAAAAAGTGATATGTGCAAGTCTTTCCAATATGTAAGTGCTCTAATTCCACTGTATGGATGAATAATTTGTCACATCTGAGTTTCAGTCATTTACAAGACTTACAAGAATATCCAGATTTATAATTATACCAGTGCTCTGGAGGAATTCGAGTTCAAATAATTATATTGTACCAATACTCTCTAGTTTTCTGATTTCAGCTGACATACTCATTTTTACTTTCTTTTTCAATATGCTGTTAAGCCTCTTTCAAGGAACATCCAAAAAGCAGTAGACCTTTAGAGGTATATACAATTCCTTTGGTATATAGTGGTATGTAGATTTCTTTGTTTACAACATATAGCTAACTATTCTTTAAGATCCTCTGAGAAGAGTAAGCCTTTTAAAAAATATTGATAACTTCAATTAAACTTTTGGTCATGGATGCAAATGGTTATTGACCTCTGACTTCGATGAGAGCAGGAACCGGTTTTAACCATATTCCAGACTGAAACAGTAAAAGCATTGCAGTGAAGTCCCAAATCACACTTTTCTGAAATATTAAAAAAAGAATCTGACAATCAACCAATATTTTTCTTATATTTCCAGTGTTTTAGCTACAGTGTATCATCTTCATTGTAAACACAAAGATCAAAAGCCAGGCAACACTTGGGACTGTGTACAAAAGCAACAGAGATGCCAGAACAACACCAAAGCAGAGAGCTTGCCAGAGTAGAGAACATTTGGGTTTGTTTTTGCTTTTTCATTCAATAACTATCATAACTTGACGGGAAAAGAGCAGTTTATGGGTGATTTGGAGTTTCTCAAGAGGCTCCTGCTTTCCCTAGTCACCAGGACTTTGCATCAATGAGTGCAGAGGAGTTCTGTAGACTACACTGCTGCAGAGCTGCTGGGGGTCTGTGAACACTCTCTGGCTAAATGAACTAGAGAACAAAGTGGAAACAGAAAAGGACAATCCAACCCTTTGATGCTTTAGTTCCTCAGTACAATTCATAAACAGTACATGTACCTAATGTTTCTGTGAATATATGCTGATGAATGAGCAACTCAATAGGCTTATCCATTTCTTGTCTTCTTTTTACATATTGGAGTGGGGAATTTCTCTCCTTTCTTGCCTTCAGGGATGGATTTGGCATTATAGGCTTGAATGCATGCATGTAACTTTAGGGCATTGACATCTCTGTTCTCTTGTTCTCTTTCACTAATGGGTAAATTATTTTTGTGCTGCTCTCATTAAAGTAAGAGCAGTGTTTGCACTTCAGAGCAAATGTTACAAGTGAAATAAACACTGCCCTTCTCATGCCAAAGTGTATGTTTAAGATTAAGCTTCTATGTAATTACATTGTTGAATTGCATTCCTTTTGAGCTATGAGGTGCTGCTACAGGAAGCACTTTTATAAACCTGATTTTGTAATTCGCATATTCTCCTACTTCAAGACTATATATACAGGTGAATGTATAATGTCTCGGTAGAGCCTTCATATGGATATTTAGGATCATAGGAATACACCTTCTACTGCAACAAAACATTTGTAGACAGACTGTGTAGTAGATAAACGCGTATGTGTGTATGTGAACTGTATTAAATTGTACTCATTGCCTAGAATAAGGATCCCAAGAATTCAATAGCAAAGCATCTGGAGATTGCTACCTTAAACTTTATGTTGCCTGTTGAAGAACTCTGTGCTGGCACTCAGAGTGTTTTAGGAGCTGTCTTGCCTGCCCTTGGCTGCTTTACCCATTATTGCATATTAATACCCCAGGAGAGGTAGACCTGTGAGGGAATAGATTTCTCCTGGCAGATTTTTGCTGTGTGATCTGTGAGGTGAGAAGGGGGCCAGGCAGATTAGTCCTCATCATCCTGCCTTGTTAGCAAAGATGAAACACCCCATTGCCTGTATAAATGTGTTCAATGCTCTATGCACATATCATGCTGCAGATTTCTGAAGCTTCATAATAGCATCTAGCAGTAAGGGGAGTTCTAAGCCAAGCAGCCCTGATTGAGAGTCTGGCAAGGAAGCTAAGAGAAGCAGCCACACAATGTGAGAGAGACGTGGCCGGAAAACCTTAAGCAAGTTTCTTAAAGAAAAAAAAAAAGAAAAGTGAGTGAGTAGATGCAGAGAGAGGCTGGGTAGTAAAAAGCAAAAGCAGCCAGAAAACTAAATACATGCAGCTGAAGAACTTAAAAAATTCAAGAGGAAGACATGAGAGGTGGCCAGAACAGCATTAACAGAACAGACTCTCCTTTTCCCTTCCCTGATCATCTTTCATTCCACTACATCCTTCTCCTCAGCTCTTGGCTCTCCTTCTTTTCCTCCTCCCTCCTCCTAGCCATTGTGGAGAATGGTAGCTTCAAAAACTTACCAGGTCAGCTTTACAGAGGAATAAGAACCTGATTCAATGGCAAGACTAACCAGTGAATTTAGGAAAAAAAGTTAATATAATAAACCAAGAATTAAGACACTTCTAAAAATGGAGGGATTTTGCCATTCAATATATAAATATTTTTCTCTTCTTAAGGAAGGGGGACTTGTAAATACTTGGGAGAGAGTCTTGTGATTGTCTTGCCTTGTGAATGTGCTATTGTACATCCTATTCTTGAATAATCACTTTATGTACCTAAAACAACCTTCCTGAACAAAGTCGGTTGGAATGTGATGCCTTGTAATTGTACAGTGAGGAATGTGTCCTGGTAGTCTTTCTTGTTGTATGATGGCAAAAAAAGCCAGGAAAGCATTTTTGTTCAGCTGAGACATTCAGAATTTTGTTTGTTTGCTCTTTTTGCTTGCTATTACACATCTGGTTGAAAAGATCAAGGGTTTTGATGTCGTAGCAAGTAGGTGAATATTAAAAAGACATTTCCACAGTCAATTCAGTTCTAAAGAAACACTTTCCAAATTCAGTGGAACAGATTCTGACAGGTAAGAGGAATTACTGGCAGTGGATAAGTGTTCCTGGAGTCATTGCTGGTGAAGACGTTGATTTAAGTTGCAAATGCATCATCTTAGTCACTTCAGTTATCTTATTGTTTCTGTTACAGTAGTGTGGAACAGACTCTGTTGTGCCCTACACTGCTCAAGCACAGAAGAAAATGGTCTTTCTGTCCCTTGAGATCACAGTCCAAGTGGTAGACCTGTGTAAAAAGCAAGGAAAGTACTATGGGGTGAAGAGGGAAATTTTGTTCCTTGACTTCAAAATGAATGTGGTATTGCCCAAACATGCTGAATATTAGTGGCAAAGTTGAGAAATGAATGCAGATCTCCAATACCGGGAGCCAGGCTCATTCTATTAAGCAAAAACTTTCATTTTGGTTAGGTACTAAAAATGCTATGAGCCAAGAGCTTTCCAGGGATACAATAAGGGCAGACTAAACTCAAACATTGCATTTTATTTTATTCCTAAAGCCATTAGGAAACTGAGTGCTGGTGAGCAGGTGAGTGTGTCACACTAAGCAGCATCAGGGCTTTGAATGTTCTGGGAACTATAAAAGTCCAATGGCTGTACTCTGAGCATGTGCAATTCTGACTCAGGTCTTTTTATCTGGAGTGAATTGACTCAAGTATTAGAGTACAATTCAAGTGTCAGTCTGGATCACCTGACTTCCACGCTAACTTTGCTGGGCACAGTCCAGCTGTGCTGGCGTGAGTTCATCTGAGGTCTTTTGGGCACTTGAGTGTTTTGCTCCAGGCTGCAGCTTCACCTTTTCTCACCTATCTCATGCTGTTCCCAGAATTGCTAGACTGGTTCATCCACTCTGTTCTCATCTGGGAAGTCTTCCATGTTTTCTTCTTTTTCTCTGAAACAACACAGAACTTGCATGTATCAGTTTCAGAAGGAGTAGCTTCCCTGACAATTGTTGTACTGCAATTTCAGGTATATCCCCTTACAACTAAACTAGTTTGAAGTCGTTCAGAATCTGCTGTTGTGAGAAAATAATGATATTCTCTGTCTTCCTTTCACGATGTTCATTACTTGCAGACGTACAGATGTAGAGCAGAGCACTGATTAATTTACCTTCATTTCTACTCCACATTTCTGCAAAGCTTTAGTTCTGTCAGGACTTTTCATTATTTCATCCTTTCGCTCAGAGCATTTAGTAAGCTGTTTTTTGTTTGTTTGTTTGTCCCCCTGTCCCCCCCCCG
>NW_010356278.1:0-5891 GCF_000700745.2 Antrostomus carolinensis | reverse complement strand
ACCATTCTATGATTCTATGATTCTATACCTATCTAAATTTACATGGCAAGAGAAAGTCTGAATTGCTACAAAGGCACAAGCTGGTGTTCAGAGTACTACATTGGTGGAAGCACACACACATTTGAACCTCATGGGATTCACCTAGTTTTCTCTCTACTGGAGGTGACTTTGGTCATTGCCACAGTTTCTAGACTGCTGGCAGAAAGCTCTAACCAAATCAGTAAGCTTCCAGTGCAGAATTTTAGCTTAAAAATCTTACTGCTGCCACAACAAGTGCTGATCTAGATTATGAAAATGGTCTGTGTAACAGTTCTCTACTGCAATACATACCCCATTAGAGATACAAGGTGTATGTTGAAATTTTTGAGTTAATAACTTCAAGAGTTAAAACATCAGGAGTTTAAATGTAAAAGGTTTTTCTATATGCTGCTAATCTTACAAGGTTAGTGTATCAGTTAAGTGTGTTATCCAAAGACCTTTGCAGCAAGCTTCTACATAGCAGCTCTGATCCTGTAACTTTTGCTAATACCCTTGTTAGTAAAGATTGGAAAAAAGCAATGATGTGTACTGTTCAGTACAAGGAACATATCAGGAACAACAGTGAGGTAAGAGAAATCCCTCCCTTCCCTCTTCTTTAACCATAAACAGCATAGGTGTTACCTTCAACTGTATATTGACAAGAAATCTGAACATAACCAATTAAATTAAAGCGAAAATTGCTCTAATCTCAAAGGAAAATAACTTATAACAAGGAGGAACAGGTAAAGAGAAATCAAAGTTGCTGACTGGGGAGGAGATGAACTTTTGTGATGACCTCATCTAAGTGTCACTATTAGTGAGTTCAAGCTGTAACATTTGTGCCTCTTTTCTCATACGCATAGAGTGATATGTTCTGCTTTAGTGTAAAGGCATTTAAACCATCTTCTTTTGAAAGAGACTGATCAAGAGCTGTCAAGACACACACATTAGTTCACATTTATTTTGCATCTTCTGTAACCCAGAATGTCTGCACATAGTGCGTAGATTTCTGAATTTTTCACTGTCACAAATAATGATCCAGATGTAGAAATACAAATATTGATTCATGATAATGATACATATGTGTGTCTGCATGTAAATATATATATTTATAAATAAAATGTTATACGGTATTGACTATCTAAATCTTTAAAACACTAAGGGATACTTTAAGATCTTTGGTTAGTGAAGCTGGTCACTGGCAGATGCTTACATCTAGATAACACGAGATCTCTGGCCCATTTTCACTGCATGAAGAGGCTCATTTAGTTTCAGTGAAGTTAGTGGGAAAACCCTCATTGTGACAGAAGAGTTAAGAACATGTCATCTCAGATGCACTCTCAAAAATATTCACTTTGCAGAAATACCTTCTCTGAAAATTGTGTCAGTCCAGAAAAATATGAACCAGATGACAGGCTTCACAGAATTAACAACTGAATTGAATTAAAATCTACCTCATCCACATTCAATTTGCCACTGAGAGCCACTTCTGAATGAAAAAAATAAAATATCTGATTTCACCAGAATGTTGGTGAACATTTGCTGAACTGTGCCATATAGAACTAGTCAGAAGAACCGTATTTGCTATCAGTGTGAAATCCTTTCTGTACTTTGGGTAAATATCACACTACTGCAGATGAAAATTATAACTAGTGTTCGATAATTTTGTGTAAGAAGCAATTGTTTGATATGTGGACCTGGCTGAGAGCATCTATGGTGCTAACATCTACTATACACAAACTAGATTTCAATAATATGCATGTAGCTTGCAAGACATTTTTGAACAGAACAGCATTTCCTGTAAATTTCATACATTATACAACTGACAATTTTTATCCAACAGAGTAATTCAATTCCATCACTGTAGCTGACTAACGTTTTGACTAAAAATATTGCCAGATGTTAAACAATCTGTCTGAAAAGGATAACGTGAAAAACAAGAATTCCCTGTGCTGTAAAGTTAGCCAAATTTTAGGGAGTGGGAGTAGGTCTTTTTAATTGCTACAACTATGCAACTATATCTATTCCAAACAATTTAACTTTAGTGATTTGGGGTTTTTTTATATTTTCACAGGATATCATAGTCAGTGGGGTGATTATGAGTGCTGCTGGACTGATTTCCAAGCAGCTCTGAGGATTTAATTGAATAATACCAAAAATTTAATAATTAGAGAATTGAACAGATCAAATATGACAAAAGATCTGTTAGTATGTATGAGGGTTTATACAGAGAAATTCCATTCAGTGAGAGATATTGAGAGGCTGTTTCAGAAGGAGATTAATAGTTTAGAAAGCCGAAGAAAACATGAACAGGGTAACTAAAAATAACAACAGAGAGATTGCTTGCCAGCAAAAAAAAGGGAAATTTGTTGCAGTAAAAATAAATTCTTCACAGATGGATTGTCTAGCACAATTTTAATATGTTTAGTAGGACCTATTTGTAAAACTACAAGTGAAAATGGTGAATAAGTAAGAGTTTGTAGCATTATTTTTGCATTAGAATTCTTGTATTTTTGTTTTAGGATTATTGATCACTCGGAACTTAGTGATATTGAATATAAGCAATTATGATCTAAGAAGAATTTCAGTGAATAGTAGTTTTTTATTTATTATTTTTAAAAAACATTTTCATGATTTCCTATGGAGCACCAGTTCAGAGTAAACAACAAGAAAAAAAGTAAACACTGTAACTTTTAAGATAAGACATGGTTCTGAGAACCTTATATTTACTGAATGAAATAATAATAAAAAAAATCTTTGTAATAAGATAAAGGCAACCTGGAGTACTCCTGGCTTAATAATGTTGTAGTAAACATTTTTTAGTCTGCTTCCTAGCTTTGGACAGTAAATGATTTATTTCCCTCAAAAGTTTTCTTGTTTCTCAATCATTATTAAAATTTGTTTTAATTCTTTAGCATTGACTTTGGTTTATTTCTAGGTTTTATTTCCAGTGAACCTAGAAATAAATTCTATTTCCATTTGTAGAGTTGACAATAACTGCTGTCCACTTCTCTTTTTAATAAATACATAGATTTTTGTATTAACAATTAAAATGTCTAGTCATTGGAACAGCTTCCAAGGGAAGTGACAGTTTCCCCATCTTGTTATACAAAAATTTTATGGTATAAAATATTAAAAGCACAGTCCAGTTTGACTGTAGATGAAAATTAAAGTTCTGCAGTCATGACAGGTCATGCCATCATGACCTCATGTTTCTTCTTTGCCATAAACTTTACAAAAATGGAATAAAGATGCTCTAGTTTCACACCATAATTCAAGATCTCAATTCTTATGGTTCCCTTCTTGTAACTTGCATGAAGTAGATTCACTCAAGTCAGTTATAGTGAATTTTTCTGTGGATATTTCCTCAGGGATAGAAAAATTCTGCAGTAACACAGAGCCTAGTGCTGTAGTTTCTATGCTGTCTCTCATGACTTACAGAAGGCAGGCAAGAGCTTCTAAGTTTGCCAGAAGCTGGAAGAATTTCTACAATCTCTCTTTAAAATAAATTTGGGGGCTATTTCAGGCATCACTAAAAACTAGCTTCCAATCACCTCATGATCCTCTAAATTTATACTGTCACCTTTCCAGCCAGCCCAAAAAAGCGACCCCTGAGCTTTGAAACAGTTCCAGATTTCTACCAAACTTATCAGGCTTTGTTCTGAAACTGCTAAAACCAGCTCTATTCTGAGCTGAAACACAGATGTGCAGAACACCAGTGATCAGTCAGTGTTGAGAGACTATCAAAAGGAGGGGTTTGAAAACAAGTTCCCAACAGAAAAGTACTGTAATTGTTAGCCAAGAAACAGGTATCTGAGCACCATAATACAGTAACTTACAAATTATTGAAAGATGAATATGGGAGATTTAGCATCATAAGTTAAGCTATAAAATTGATTAACAGAATATTCCCAAAATGCTCTTATAAATAAATCCCATAGTACTGAAATAACAATTTCTGCTTAACTCACAGTATCACTAAAGATTAAGCACTATGTTTGAAATAGTTGACTCATAAATTGTGCCTGGATATAAAAAGGTTTTCCTTAGTTGCCTAACTTTTACTTTGTTTCTCATGGGCTGCATATACAAAAACTAGATTTTATTTATTTATTTTTTTATTTTTACAGTAAAGCTAAGCCTTTGATAATATATTCAGACATAAACCAAGCACGGTCTTCCTGCAATCCCTAAAAAAAAAGAATGAAACAATTAATAAGATGTGTGAGTTTTAAAATCCTGCATTCATGATGAAAACATGGTCTTAAACATGCAAAGTTTTAACATGGAAGACTCCCAGCACCCCAAAATCAATTTTCTCAGGACTGAGTTGTGCAACAAGGCACACTGTTGAAAGAGCAACAGGGCACACTGACCCTAGGTCACTCCCTTTGTCACTAATCTGAGCTATAGTAGTTTGAAGACGTAAATGATATGTCTACTTTACACAGTACAAAGCATTTCAAAGTCATTCCAGAGCCAGAAGAATCAGTGTCAACATACCTGGGTCCAATTCCACATTAACAGTTACTTGATTTCAAGCTGTGGGGTTATCATATCTGAGCAATGCACCCCGAGGATGTGTAGGTATACCAGTGTTATCCAAACAAATCTAGGTATTTCTGCCTATTGTTGCAAAATCCTGGCCTCTCAGTTTTCACCCTATATCATTTGCAAATAACGTTCTTGGATAAGAAATGCTCTTACTGTCTTGTGAGAAATGTTGATATTATAAGAGGAAAAACATCTAATTACTAGGAACAAAAAAATTGAAAAAAATTCACTGAGTTCAGGAAATTAAATAGTGAAAATAAACTCGATTTGCTATTTTTTTTAATAACTTCACGCTATGGTGTTTGACTTTTTTAATGTAACTGTTTTAATAAATGCATTTTGAACAGTAAACCAACTTTCTTCATTTAGAGAAATAATTGAAAAAAATTATAAAATATTATGTTTGTAGGTTTTTTTTCTCTTAAATTTAGAAAATTGGTAAAGTTAACTATCATTAAAAATGGTTTGGATGAGTAATATGATAGGTAGTAATGATATATCAATTATAATAAATAAGACTAAGATTAGCCTGCGGAATAGTACAGGTTTATTAAGCTTAGTCATGTAAGCTTTAGATTTATCAAAGTTATACTAAATGGAAAAATATATAGTAGCAATGTGAAGTATGTAATTTACATAAAAGTAACTGGTGAGACCTGATGAGCTTGTGTTTTGCTATCTGTCCATGTGTGTCATAGAAATCAAGATCAACATTTACCTTCCAAATAGATCATCAGCTCTCATTTAGATTATTTAACCTGCCTCCTCAATTTTTAATTCACTGTACATACATATTTAACTCAAAGATCAATTTCTGCTTTAAATTACATATTCATAATCAACTTATTTCACAATTATTTAATTCAAGATGAAAAAATTTAAATATTTATTAAAAGGAAAAGGGTGAAAAATTTCAATGCTAGAATTAGAAAACCATAGTTGAAAGTAGCAAAATCCAAGCTGACTTCTAAATCTTAATGAGAAGAAATTTATTTTTAAGTACACACTTCTAAATGAATACATTATAATTACAACAGATTCCTCCGAGAAGCTTTTGCTAATACATTGTTCCAGATGGCAAGTTCCTAATAAGCTTAAAAGCTTCATGGATAAAACCCTGGACATTAGAACTGATAAATAAATCGCTTTAAAACAAAGAACAAAAAATTTAAAGTTGCAGAGGTCAACCAGTACTCTGAACCCTGAGGTTTTAATCTCTCTAAATCATACAGATAAGAGGACCATCTGCAAACTAATTCAATTTAGAGATGGCTGTGCAAAACTATTTCCTTGTGTGGTGGGTTGACCCTGGCTAGAGG
>NW_010356277.1:0-5819 GCF_000700745.2 Antrostomus carolinensis | reverse complement strand
ATGCTTTGAACAATGAAGCAGGTGAACTATAGCTACTGGGCATAACAATTCATTCTTCAGCTATCATTTCAGGGGGCTTTGAAATTTAGGTCTTTCAAGTTTTGGAGCCACACCTTTAACAGAGACTTGGTCTGGGGTAGCCACGCAAGCTTTCAGTGAGATAACACAAGGTATAAATTAAATTATCTTTAAAAATTGGCACTCAAGTAATGGAAGCATCCACAAAGTTTACCTTCGTCCACACTTGTTTTGCTGCCTCTATGTAATAATCAGCTTTCTGTATACTTTCAAAAAACAAACCTAATCAAGATCGTGTGATGGCGTATGGAAGAGACTTATTGCGCAACGCCCCTCCCCCTGCCCGCACCCAAGTCAATCCTTGCTTGTGTCACTGCAGGCAATTAGCAGTGCTTCAAAACCACATGCGGCTCCTCTTCCAAAACACCGTTTGATGGTATCGGGAAGCTTAAGAGTTCAAGAAAAAAATATGTTTATTTTCTAAAGGGAGTTTATTCTTCATCGTTAGAAGGTGCTGAAATAATCAAAGGCATCGAGTGTTAACATCAGCGAGTAGATCTTTGCTGCAAGGTATTGTCTGGATAGGTTCAAAACACATTCTTCATCCTTAAGATAATATATGCTTGAAATGAACTGTAACATATTTAGGTGTTCTGCTTTGATCCTAATGGGTTGTGAGGTGCTACGCTGAAATGGATGTGGATACCACTGATAAAGGAGAAGATCCTTAACGTATGGGCATGTGCCACAGTTGCCACATAATAAACAAGGGCGTGAGCTTGCCAGAGCTGCCCTGAGATAGAGAACTTTTACCTCCTGTTGTCCCAGGGTAAACAGGTTGCTTGCGTCTCTTGAGAGCAGCAGGGTGCTTTCTCTGACATTAGCCAGGGAGGGAGAACGTGAGGGTGAATAATTACTGTGGATTTGCCGGATGCTCTGTAACCACATGCGCACTTTGACCTGATAGTAATGAGTATGTGTGTTCATCTTTACCTGCAGGATTTCTTCTGAGTGATTTTGTTATTTATATCAAACAGGGTTTTCAGGGATTTGAAGTAACCTTAGGACAGGGATCATTCTGTTGACTAGCACCGGTGCTAATTATTAGAAGCAAATCAGTGGTTGAGATTTTTCTTTAATTTCACTGCTCAGTGAGATATGACTAAGTGTGAATAGCGTGGCTGGAAATTTCTTGAGAATTATTTGTGTTTATTTTGCAATGGCAAATAGGATCACAGAAACAAGAAAACCCTCCTGTTTGTGCTTTCTGCTGAATGTTTTAGTGGGTCCCTGTTTGCCTGGAGCACTGAAGTACCCCCTCTGCCATTCAGATCATGTACTAAAGGTGTGGTACTGGTGGAAAAATCTCCTTCCCAAAAATAAGGGCTGACCTAAACCTCAGTCTGGTTCTTCTGAATTCTGTCACTGATACACTCCCTGAGGACAGCTGCGTTGTTGCTTGCTCAGCCCCATCTCCAGCTTTATCTGGATTCATTGCCTTGCAGAAGTAAAGCGTGCTAAAAGTCTAAAAAAATCCTACCTCAACAAACAAAGAGCATCCTAAAAGTTTTTAAAACTAGAGGCAGAAGCCAAGAGCTAGGAGGAGCAACCAGCCACTCCCTTGGTGTACCAGAAAGAGAGGAGCTCAAATCCTGCACTTTCCATCCCTTCACAAGCTTCTTGACACAGCAGAAGAGAAAGGTTTCTCAGCAAGTTGTCCAATGTTCAGATAGGGAAGATAACTTGGGATCTTAACACTCCTTATGCTAACGTCAGTACCTTCCACTTTGCAAGCAGAGTTTCTTAGCTTGTGCCATGAAATCTGCCATCCTTCCTCTGCAGGGATGTGGAAATTTGGCTTCCAGGAGATCTGTTATTTCAGTTTTACCGAGGGAGTGAATTGGTAGGAGTTCAGGAATAACAGATGGTGTTTAGAAGGCTATTTATGGCAGAAGGTCCTTGTCAAAGCCGAGTTTAATCCTGTTGTGGAGCAGGCACTGGTCAGAACTGCGGTTATGTTGAACCATCTGCTGATACATCGAGCAAGCCTGTCAGTAATATCTGGGTGATGATTTGGAGCTCAGAAGGGACAGGTGCTATCATGCTTTGCAGTGCAAAGTTAAAACGGCGTGTGATACGAATTCACAAGATTGCACAATTTGGTAAATGATGCACAGCCCCTACGGTTTCTTTATGGGATGACTCTTTCATAGCCTGGTACTCCATTAACAGAAGTATTGTTTTCATTATCTCTGATGATGTTCCTCTGAAACTGCTTGGTGGGTAATTTTAATGGATGTGGAATGGAAGTCGTTGCTCTGACAGGTACAATATCTGTTCATCTTACTTGCATACAAATGTTCCAAGCAATCACGGATGACACCTTCCTGCGGATGAGGTAATTCCCGCTTGGTGCTTAGGCCTCTCAAGAAGAAAACTTTTATATTGTAACATTAAAGGCAGACACTTTGTTTTAATCACTTGCCAAAACAGCTGAAAACAATTATTAATTAATAGGAAACATTGACTTTTAACTTTGCCAGCTCTCCAAAGAAGTGTCTGTGACAACGTGCATCTGGATTTATGGATTATTTGGATACAGAGAAACTGGGCATCATCCTGCAAAGGTTGACTGCTTTAAATTCATTTTAAGTGTACACATAGCGCTCTTAAAATTAATATGTTTATAAACCTAAATTAGTTCAGTTGAATACCTTTTGTTCTCTTTCTGGCTTCATTTGAAGCAACAACAAAAAGCTGTGCTTGTTTGTGTGTTTAACCAAAATGTTAAATGCAATTAATCTACCAAAAGCACACAAATATTTTTTGAATAATAGAGGAGCCCCTTTCACAGTGTCTTTGGTATTTAGCACTATGGTTTGGAGAGTAGAAGGCAACTTTTTCACATCTCATAAATAAAATTTAAAAAATCTTTTGCTTGGCTTGTTTAATTTGAACCAAAGCAAAGCAGCACCCTCAGATTTTCTTGACTGCTTTGATAAGGCTGAGGTTAATACGAATGGTTAGGGGGAGGCAGCATTCCTAGTATTTTAGATTCTAGATCTTACTTTCCCTTCTGGAAAATATTGTGTCTGGCAAATGCAGCTCCCAATAAATAAGAAGGGGGGAGATGAATATTGCAGTCTGAGACAGAACTCCTCTTTGATCTGACTTGGAGGGTGATTATGTGGGGATTCATCATGCAGATCTACTGGTTTTGCCTCTTTTGTCAAACAAAATAATAAAATTCCTTGGTCTGTCAGAAACAGAGGACATCCAAAATATTTCAACAAGATCAGACCACAAGAGTTAGTTTGTGATCTTAATTGAGAATCTTGAGACATCCCAATTATTTTAACAATGGGAGAGTGGCTGCCTAGCCTGTCTGCTTCTAGCCAGTCTGCTTCTCAGTTATTGAGAAATTCATGGGGAATACTGTGACAAGTTCAGTAACTGCAGATTGTTCCTCAGTTAAAATCTCTTTTCTAACAATCACGAGAGCTTTGCTTTATGCATTTTCTACTAACAGAGACTCTTCTCTTAAAAAGAAGTGCGTGATCTCTTCTTTTATTTAAAAATCTGCTAGTCCTGCTAAACCAGCGACTCATTCTTTGCCAGGTAGCTTAATCTGAGGTTGCCTTCTGTGCATGGGACTGAGCCTTAACTGCTGAGGATTGGCTGATCACACCATGTCGCTTGGGTGACTGACAGTTTGGGTGCATCCAGAGTCCATGCCTGGGTCTAGAGAGCCAGGGACCAGACTTCATCCATGTCACCTGAAGAAAGGTCATCCGTTTCCCTCTTTATCATGCTTGCTTCTCAGTAGTTTATAATGATTGGGAATCTGCTTAGCTGTCCTTCTCCTTGTGTTCAAGATACAACATTCATAGCTATTCACCAAGCTATGGAAGTCAGAAAGATGGGCCTATATAGTCCTGTATTCATGGCTAAGAAGAAAACTGCCATGCTGTCCAAAGGTTAAGTTGTGCCTTCAGATAATAACGTTTTGCTCTTCCTGGAGTGTTTTGCACAAAGAGACTGGACTGGTCCTTGTCTTAATAAAGAGTTAGGGCTTAAATGGCTACAGAAATTATGCTGACAACTAATTTCCCTTTCCCTTCTCCTCCCCATCCAGTGCTGTGCTCCTATTGGAAAATGGGGTAGATGGTGCAGATATGTGGATGCAACAGCTCAAAAGTCAGGTGTATAGGAATGAGGGACAGTGCTGGTGCATTGATGGAGTGACACCTCTGCTCTCGTTGATAGTGGTCAATAATCCCGTTATCAGTGACCAGCTAAATAGCTGGAGATTTTATGGGCTGAAGTATGGCAGCTGCAGTACTTAAACTGATGTTTGTACCTGCTGATGTTTGTAAGTGCTGTACATTTATCCTGAAATTGCTTTTTATTACAAATGGTGGCTGTTTGCACAAAGAACTTCATAATCTCAAAGCAGTTCTCTTTCTTTCTGCAAGTAGTTAATTGGGTCATTACCAGCCTTTCCTCAAAAGAAGGGGAAAAATTGACTAGTCTAATACTTTTCAAATGCAGACTGAAAGAAAAGAGTAATTTCTGCAGTGGGTCAGCATTTTAGATACTCTTGTGTTTACTTTATGTTCTCTTCCACCTGCTGCTTGATATAGTACTCAGTCTGGAGACCGGTTCTAAACATCAACCCTACCAGGTACAGCAGAACAGTGAACTGCCCTTGTGGCAGCTCCAGAACGTTGTGACCATTCACCAAAGGAACCAATAAGTTGCTTCTGGTTACTCACTGGTGGATTAGATTTCCACTAGCAGAACAATTTTCAGGTTTCTAGGTTGTGTGTGGCAGATGGAACTAATTTCAATAAGCCCTGGGGTATTGCTATCTGAACAAGAAAAAGACAGTGCTGCTTCCCTCTCCCATCACCCAGGGTTTAGGATAGTTGGAATGCCTAATCCCACACACAACTCCCATGTAGCAGAAACCTTCCCTAGCTCTTGAGTTTCCTAAACACATTCTGGGATTACAGCATCCTCTGATGCTTCTGCGTGTAAGAAGTTACTTGGATTTGGTCTGTTTCTCTCCGACTCCTTGTATCTGCCAGGTCTGTGAAAATAATGGGATGTTAAAATTTAAAAATTAAAAAATAAAACATGGGGAAATTATTAATATGACAACTTCAGAAGACAGCTACTGATTACAATAGACCTTTCTCTGCTGCCCTCTTTTTGACTACTGCTTTCTGTTACTATAGTAGAATGAAATTTGTGTTATCCTCAGTGTTAACCTATGTTTATGGTAAATGGGAACCAGCAGATATCTAGGTGTAGAAATCCAGCATTAAACAAGCAATTTGTTAATTTTCTGCAGTTGTCCAGAAGGTAAAATGCATTGCAGTACCGCAGAGGAGTTCTCATAGCGCTCCTTTAAATCAACAAGCTGTTTATTTTCATTTAGACATCTTGCTTAAGATACAGAAGTGACCGCTGAGTCTCCTTTGTGGCTTTTGTCTGGTTTTGTGGAGCATTTTGCAAATGAAAGCTGGGGGATTTGCTGTTCTTGTAAACAATATTGCAAACTCCAATTCCAGAACAGGGAAATACCTTCCTGTCCACACAGGCAGGATTCAACAGATGCTGCATTTTGCAGCTGTTTCAGGTCTCGCAGCGTAAAAGCCACAGTACCAGCTTTGAGGAAAGACCTTTTCCCCATCAAAACTCCCAAGCAATCTTACCAGCAAAGCAAAGCTGCTCCCCCTGTCCTGAAGAGAACATCAGTTAGAGGCAGGGAGTTGCAGCAATGAATGAATGAATGA
>NW_010356276.1:0-5347 GCF_000700745.2 Antrostomus carolinensis | reverse complement strand
GTTAGGTTAATGATTGTACTTGATGATCTTATAGGTCTTTTCCACCTGAGGCAATTCTGTGTTTTAGGTGGGCAGAAATTAATTAGCTTCTGTAATAATTTATTTAAAGTGTTTTTTCTACAGAAGTAAAGCAAAGCTTTAAAAAATTTATTTTTTTGTTTTGCTCAACCCACAACTAGTAGGTACCAATACGCACAAATAGCAGCCATATTTTAATTATTATTTTTGTAGTAAATACAAAACCAGAAAATAAGAAAAAAATAGTTTAAATGACAGATTTTTTTTCTGTCTCTTGAAACAGAATGGACTTTATAAAGACATTGGTGAAAGCTATCCCATAGCAAACATGCTTTCCATTCACTTTACATTCTCTGCACTGAAAGAATACACATATATTCTACCACTGTAACAATTTTTTCCTGGGAAAACTTCTTTAAAAACCAAAAGGATTTAAAAATCACTCGGGGACAACAACTTGCTACCATATATTAGGTAGGTTTTATGTAACGAAGGACATATAATCCACATATTACAACTCACCAAGACAGACGCACTTTATTGCTCATTTTAAGCCATGCACTACTGTGCATTTTTAATTGTTGCATCCCCCTAGCAGGTGAAATGTTCCTGCAGCTAAAGTTGAATAACTTGTTTTAAGTTACTAAAATGAAAAAAATTGTCATTTTATATAAAAATGTTAGACTTACTCTGTTTATATATTCAGTTTTCTACTAACGTTAGTAAGTGTTTCATACAGCTCTCAACAGGATGGCAGAAGGGTCAAATGCTAACACAGAAGTTATTTCCAATTAAGGGATTAGTTATTTCATGAGCAAATCCCATGTTTCCTTTCCTCCTAAATGTGATTTCTCACAACTCAATTTATTAAAGAAAAAGGAGACAAAAATATGTGAATTGCCAAAACATACAAGATTGAATCAACTTTTTCAGACCTCGATAAATTTTAGCTACTAAAAAGAGTAATTAAAAAAACTAGGAGAGGAAAGAATAAAAAAAGAGATTATGATAAAAGTGGGAAAAACGCAAATATTGGTGACACAAGACTAGAGCAATGGAATGTTCCCCTTTCCAGAAAATCTGAGGTCTGTAAAGCTTTCTTGTAATTATTACTACCAATGCAAAACACAAAAGCTATGAAACCTGGCAGAGTGTAATCCCTTTGTATTGTAAGCCAGGACACCATGTAATAATTTTCATAACCTGATCAAAATCCCATCTAAAAACTGGTGATACCTTTATCTCCGCATTTGTGTTTGGAAAGGCTCTAACTATAACAGTTTCTTGAAATATCCAGTTTAAATGTATTCACGATCAGCTTACACTTAAGCTAACCCAAATTACTGTAATGTAATTTGTATAGTTTTCCCTGTGCATGTTTACACCCTGTCGTGGTTCTAAGCCTATGAACATTTTAAGACATCATTTTAGTAGATAAAAATGAACAACATAAAATTATACTGGCTGTCATTTTCAGCCCTCTACCTCATTACATTTATTTTTTTCTTAAGACCAAGAATTTCCTATCTTACTAAAACATTCATTCTTGTGAAAACAAAACTCTTACAAGCATGTCTTAACTGCCCACAGATTTTTCCAATCAAAACACTACATATAAAATAGTACTACTACTATTAAACCCACAAAAATGAATTAGATTTTCCACTTACTCTTTGTATGTTCCTGTTTCAGGATCTTCAGTCATAACATCATGCAGCCCTCCCACTGAAATGTTGATGATACCACAAAATTTATCTTGGATAACACTGGAAAAAGAACAAAATTTATCTTGGATAACATTGGAAAAGAACAGGAAAGTGACTTAACTAAAGAAACTAAACAGGAAATTTGCTCCATAATTGTAGAGAACATTTGCTAAGCAGGATTTTCATTGCTTATTGCTTAGCTGAGCACACTATCAAGCAGATAATTTTTTTTTTTTTAATTACACAAAGGCTTCAAAAATATGCAAAAAACATTACTCTTAAATAGAATAAAACCTCATACGCCACTGTTGAAAACAGAAATAACTGCAAACTGAATAAAACTACATTACCACAGGACTCAAGAACTGAGTGGGGAGGGTATGGTCCTGTGAGCATGGTCAGAGTACTGTGTCCTGTTCCTAACACATTTACAGTTTTTTCCATCACTATTTAATGCAAAATCAATCTAAAGGGCAGCCTGTAAAGATGGTACACTCCCCTATTTTTTTTTCTCTGTCCAACCTCACAAGTATTCCTTCAACTTCCTAGGCAGCTGAATGGGTTCCCATAGAGGGTGAAAAATATCTGCACCCAGTTCTGTGCAAACACCACTTCCCTGACTATAGAAATGCTGGGTAGGATTTTTCTGCTTAAACACAGGCACCTCCTGCCACTTGAAACACTGCGTTATTTAAGACAACTGCAAAGGACTCGTAGGTATCACCTGGGACTTGAAAGAGATAAGCACCTTTCTCCAGTGTGAGCCAAAGGCTGGACTGGATACTCCCACAAAGCCCAAAATGACACTAAACACGTTTAGACACTTGCCCCTTCCTTGAGAACTGATGTTCCTGTAGGATGCGGGCATAAGAACATGATCTCCCCGTGACAGACAAAGTAGGTGCCACCAGCTCCTAGTTAATGGAAAGCAGCTGTGACTGCCGTTTCTGATGACTTTCCTGCTACTCTGTGTCTAATGCCAGAGACGTGATACTGTGGGACTTTGGTGCGTGGACTCCTACTCTGTGAACTACAAAAGGGTGAAGACATACTGCAAGTGAAAAGATGTTTATCTCAGGAAGACTGCAAAAGTTCCAGCTACAAGCAGCAAAGAAACAGAAATGGCCAAACTGGTGATGGTAAACTAGAACTCTCTTCCTGGACTGCCACTGACTGAGGCATTCTACTACTCCCTGTTTGGAACTTCAGGATTAATTTTCCCCAAAATATTCTGCTGATGTCTAGTATGCAGAAGCAGACATGTTCCATATTTGTTTAAAAGTACTGAAAACTAGGTTCATGTATTGTAGTTTGATCCTTTTGTGTTTTAATGTAGACAAATCTACTTAATATTCCTTCATTTCTTTTTCTTCTTTGCGATGAAAACTGAAAAACTGGATAAAGTGTACCTCCATTAGTTATTGCATTTGAAAAACTTCTTGTCAGACATAAAACAAAACTTTACGAATATAACAAACAGACCTTACATAGCAATGGATGCTTTGGAAAAAATGCATGTCAAGTTAGAATATTAAATTTGTTTTGGTAAGGTTATGATTCAACTCATGATCATTTTGTTTCCAAAGGATTATTTTTTTTCCCTTTTTAATTCAGCTACTGTTGAATGCCAGGATCTGTATTTTTTACAATGAAACTCCAAACTCCTAAATACCACAAAATGAAAATT
Source organism: Antrostomus carolinensis (assembly GCF_000700745.2). Lineage (NCBI taxonomy): Eukaryota > Metazoa > Chordata > Aves > Caprimulgiformes > Caprimulgidae > Antrostomus > Antrostomus carolinensis. The sequence goes on along the minus strand of NW_010356276.1, from coordinate 1,936 downwards.
GACATAATTTTCATTCAGTCTGGCTATTCTTATTATCATTGTTAAGCATGTATTTTTAAAAAAAGACTTTCTCCCTTGCCAAAAAGCTTCCCCATCTCATTCAAAACAGCAAAGTATTACATGTTGTGAGACTAAATCTCTGTGAGGTTCTGCAGACAGCAAGCAAACAGCCTACTTACCACACAGCACTGCTGAGAAAATGAGTGCTGCCTGCAAAACCAGCCCTTGGAGACAGAGCAGGTTTCTTCACTCGAGTCAGAGGTTCCTACCCAGCACACTCCCCATTACAGCTTTTTTGCCTCATACTTTTTTTGAAACGCATCTCTAGGAAAATGCCATTAATGTGTCAATATTTTCCAACATGAGAAAGGAAACAGCTGTCCTCATATTGATGTCAATAGAGGACAAGGGGCATTCAACCGAGAACAAACACGAACACTTTGCACTCTGGAAAAGTAAACTATGCCTTGTATGTATGCAATAATATAGGTTGCTATCCATTAACTGGTAGTTGTATTTCTTTCTTCCAGCCTGCATGAAGAACCTAATTACCACAAAGAATTTGTATCGGGAGGGAAGAGAAAGGTGTTGGACCCAATGAAGGCATTTTTATCAGCTGCAAGGCTAATTATGGTCACTCTATTCAGGGTTTAATTAGCCAACATGGAAATAAATACCGTAAGCATAGTGCTCATTAACTTTATGGGCTTCTTCCAGGCTTGCAGATTGATAAGACAACACAGGGAGGCCCATTTCAGTAACTTCTGTTCCCCAGGATCTTTCTAGAAGAAACTGAGGATAGTTGTTCAAGACCCAAAATACTGTTATTGATAGCTAGCTCCAAAGCATACAGAGAAATATTTAATTTCTTTAGTTGGAGAGGCTATTTTTACTTTATGGCATAAATGTGGAATATTTTAACACTTTCTTCAGTGAAAGAAAATCCATTGTAATTTTTCTTTTTTGAGGAAAGCAAAGCTAAAGAACGTAGAACACCTTTCAATTTGGGGTAACTGTTGCCTGCAGCTCTCAGTAAAGATAATACCTTCTCTTTTCTCCCCCTTCTTCTTTTCCCCTTTAAATGGGATGTGAAGTTTCTTCCTACCAAAAACTCACTGAAATGTTTACCAAGTGTAGAATCATTAAACAATGCAACTATTTTTAGAATACAAGACACATGCTGGTTAAAAATAGACAGCATAGGCTTATTATGATTTGAAAAAAATAAATCTCAATTAAAGTTCAACGGTAATATAAGATGCATCAGGCCTTTTTTCCTAGAAAAGAGCCATGAAAATTGATGTAATACCTTTTTAAAGAGACTAAAATTAGCCTGCTTGTTTCAAGAAATACATTAGAAAGTCATATGAGTAGATTCAGGAAAGACACGGACACTGTATTTAGATTAATTTTCAAAACAGAACAGCTAATACTGTCCATACTAAAATATCAACTTGGAAGGAAGACAGGATTTAAGCAGTTCCTCCCTTGCATTGCATATAATCCAGATCAGCAACGGAACAAACAGCAGCATCAAGTTATAAATGATTTTATAACTACCCGGCTTCCCTAAATTATTGGGACAAAACCTCATTTGGCGTGCAGCAAAGATTATCAAAAGACAGGCCCAGAATTAGAGGATTATAACTTCTATAAATCTGTTAGGATCCAAAACACTTCAGAACTCAGTTTCAAAAGGCAATTAACATATATTATTATTTCTTATTACATAAAGGATTCTTGATGCTGTCTGTAAATAAAATTCACCTTGCCTATAATGAAAACAAAATGTAGAAAACATTTAGGGCAGCTTGTATATGAATAATGTCAAACCTTCTATTTCAGTCTTTGCATAATTTGTCAGATAAAAGAATAAAAGCTTTGCAAAGGAAAAACTGGACCGTATCTGTTCAGAAAAAAAGTAATATTCATCTTT
>NW_010356275.1:0-5862 GCF_000700745.2 Antrostomus carolinensis | reverse complement strand
TTCTGTGATTCTGTGATTCTGTGTGATTCTGCAGTGACCGCTTTGAGCCAGGAGAAGGTATTCACCTCTTATCATTCAAGGCCAGATAAAAATGGAAAGAAGATGAATGTGGATAGACTTCTGCTGGCAGGTCCCTTCCTCTCTCTTTTCTTCAGCAGTGTTATGAAGCATGAAAGCTAAGCAGAATGAACGTAAAGGTAATCAGGTTCCTCCACTTCTCAGAGGAAAAGGCAGGTGCATTGTAGTCTCAAAGTGAGATCCTATCCTCACAAAAGGTCTGGGACTCATGGGAGCTGGTGTGAAAGAAAGGTCCTGAGATGCCACTCCATTGGGCTGAAAGTAATTTTTAGTAGAGAATGGGAACAAATGCTCACCCTCCATGTAAATCTCCACATCCAGCTCAGACATTGCGTCAGGAACCACAGCTGAAGGGGACAAGGAGGGACTGAAGGCAGAGTGAGAGAAAAGCTGGTCGACCTCTGTTTTTTCCAAGGTATTTCAGAGAAGTGTTTTCCATGAAGGAAAAGCTCAAGATCCTGTGAACTGTGAAAGAAGGATGGGAAAATCCGTGTCTTGACAAAAGAAGCAGAAAGGAAGATCAGTGAAGTGACGTACATGACATGGGAAGCAATGCAAAAGAACAGCACTCATTTTCAGGGAGCACAGGGGGCAGTGAAGGGAATTGAGCCAAGGGCTGTTGGTGTGTGTAGTGAAGATGGGTTCAGCGTGAATAGAGAGTTCTCACAGAGAAGATATGGGGTTGAGTTTAATTAGGAAAGCACATATGAACAATATGTAGGTGAGGAGAAGGTATAATAGCAAACCTGATGATCTATTTTTTTCAATATAAAGTTTCTGCCAAAGTCACCCAAATGGGTGAAACATATTATTACAGCTTTTTTGAACATTAATGCTGCTTGAAAACATGTATATTTTAACTGGGAGTCCAAATTCTGTGGATTTCCCTTGCTCAGGCTGTGCCAGCCCATGGAATTGACTAAAGTAACTAGAATTTGGCCAAACATTTGGCCTTACACAAAACTTAAAAGTATACTACAAAGAACTGTGGTTTTAAGTCTGCACAGTTATGTCACATTCTCACCTTTATGAGGCATGGCTTGCAGCCATGCAAAAGGAAGAATGTGTGGAGATCAGGAATTCATGAAAAAATACTTCTAAATCCATAGATCTAAAGCCAGTTGAGCATGAACATTGACATTTTAATCTGAAACATTTTACTGAAGCAGACTTCAAGTAGAGTGAATAAGATAATGACTGAAAGGTTCTGTGTGATGCCAAAAGCTGTTGTTTTCAACAGCTGTGTCAAAATAAAAAGTGCAGGTGGTTACCTTCTTCCCTCCTTTTCTTTTTTTTTCATTTTTTCAGTTCTTTCCTTCTCCTTTTTCTCACTTTTTTTTTTTCATTTTGACAGTGGAAAAGCAAATAAACAGTTGAAACAGCAAAATAAATACCTGTGAGAAGCACTTTTGATGGTTTCAGAACAGTAGGTCTTGCACAACTGTTTCTGTGAACTCCTCAGATCTGTGGTCTTATGATGATGCCATTGAAATTGCCTGGAATCTGCTGAGTTGACAGTGCATTAATCAGTAAGAATATCAATATTGGTATCTTACTGTGCCATGGGGCTTGCTGCACACAGATCACTTTTCCCCAACTTCCATCTACACTGCCCAAGTATGTGCTCCTCTCTCAGTAACCTACCTCTGTGCTAGTAGGTGTGGGACTTGTGTGTGTGCAGGTGTTATAATTAGACAGACCCTTTTTCCAACAATCTGTCCTTTTTTCTACTCTCACCTGAACCCATAGTCATAGCATTAATATAATGACTCCTTTTGTGCAGTGTGATGCGAAGGAATTTCAGGGCCTGGAGTTACTTCTCAAAAAGTGAGGAAAGATTTTTTTAAACACTGGTATTTATTTCTCATAGCAGTGAATCATCTTTGTGGTAAGGATAATGTCATATGGTGCCATGAATTATGTCTCAAAATGCATAGGAATGCATGTCTTTGGTGAAAGGCCTGTTCAGTTATTAGCATTTCATCAGAGTGGAACTTTGAATGATGGTATCAGAGAAGAAAGAAAATCTGCATGAACATGATTTCCAGCATTAGTCTGGCTCAATAAGAAATAAATAGCTGAACAGAAGGAAAAGGTGTTGATGCTTCAGAACAACCAGTAAATGTGAAAAAAACCCCGAAAACCAACCCCTACGGTATTTCAGCCAGATGGCTGAAACTCTATGGACTTCAAGATAGTACCCACTGGCAACATGTCATTGCACCAAAGAGAGGAAAAACCCAATCATCCTGTCTCTTCCTTCTTCTGAGCGTGAGTTCCAGAGGGTCCCCTCCCACCTGCCAGCATAAATGTGAAGCTTAGCCAGACTTTTATTACTCCCCGGTTTGCATCCCTTCCAAGACTTCCAGCCATTTCATGGCCTAAGCAGGCAGGACAGCTTTTGTAATCCACTCAGAGGAATGCTGTCATCCTTGGGGACTGCATTTCTCCTTCCACAGGGTGGAGGGATGCCCAACAGGAACAACTCCGGGCAGCTCTCCAGGGTCTCAGAAACTCTGCCCTTAATGTAACAAGGGAGAGCTTCTAATGCCAAGAGGATGCTACTGGGCTTCCTAAGGCTGAGCCATTCTCCTACTTGCTGTCCTGTATTTTGGAAACAACGGCAATAGCTGGTGCCACTTCCATGTTTCCAGATAAGTGTTCCAGGAAGAAGTTTCTTTCTGTGTTCCGATGAATGATTAAAACATGCTTTGAGCTAACAGGGTACACACCAGGTTTTCTCCATCCAGTAATAGCAAAATAATCTCAGCTCCTGAGAGTTTCTTATCCTCTAGTTGTTTATAATAATGTCCCTAACACTGTTACATTGTGTTTATCTAGCTCTTAAACACAGATATAAAAGGCACAGCGAGCAGAATCATCTCTCTATTGACGTCATCAGGGGATGCAATAACTTCCACCACAACTGAATTTCATCCAAAATCTATGCTAAAAATGACTGTATAATTATTTGCTTTTTTAACACAGTAAATACACATCAGTCTGAGTCTCTGCAGGAGATGAAAAAGTTATTTTATATTTGTTTTTCTGCTTAGGTGCCACAACCACACTCTTCAACGATGTAGGTTATCTGCCTAAACAGTGGGAGTTACTTTTTGAATTTAAAGAGTACAAAGTTTAGTTGCCTTTTTGCTAGCCTTTCTGTCATTTAAAAATGATCCAAGGCTACATTCAAGTTTGATACATTCCTATGCCTCACTGCAGTTCAGAATGAATGTTTATGGCTAAGTTATACATCCCTGGATAACAGATTTGGAATGGAAATATTGACCTAATGGTGCAAACTGTGTTTCTGTAATACAGGACAAATTAATGCTCCTGTCTTTTCATTTTTTTTTTAATTTGGTAAAAGCTGTATCCCAATTTATTAAACTTTGACCAACTCAATCATTCAAATGGAAAGCACTTGTGAAATATTTTGCCAGTTTCATAGGGGCCAAATCTTGGTCTATTGAGAATCTTTTGTGCAAGTGTGAAGTTCCTTCAGATTTCCAAGTCATATAGGAAGGGCTGTCAGGAAAGTAGGAATTTATCTGCATGAAAAATTTACAATTTTTAAAACTTTTTTTCACTTGTCATGAAAATAAAATTGTTTCCCTCTAAAAAAAGAGAGTACAGCACAGGCTAGTAAATGGAGATTAGGACACCTCTCTCAAATGTGATAGATCCAAGTTCAGCTTTCACCTGTGGATCGGGAGATGCCTTCATCTGCTTTTAGCAGGATGTTCTGATGAAAAGAAATTTCAGTCCTGAAATCCCCCCCGAAGCTGAAATGCTTTCCTAGAGAAAGTTTTTACTAACAAATTAAATTCTGCAAAAAACTTTGGTGTCAATAGCAAAAATTTCATTGTAAGAAATCCCAGTATATATGAGCTGTGCAAGAAGCTTAGCCTCTTTGCTAGCTTTCCTTGATCCTGGAGAAGTCTACCTGAAAGATTAGGAAGTAATGTCCTTATTACTATCCTGTATTCACATTTTAATACATTTTTACCTTCCTGTTTCTCACATATTCACCTTTTTCCAAATACTTTCTTAATTGTTCATTGAAAACATGAAGTAGGACTCCTATAGAACCCTTTAGCTCCAGGAACATCAGCCACCATGTCAGCTATGGCCCCAGCTCAGCACTCCAGCTCTGTACAGCAAAAACCCAAAGTAATTCCTACTCTTAAATGCTTTGTTATATTGGGGGCCTTTGAGTCTGACCCTGCAACCTTTATACATACAAGTAGTCCTTGTTGTCCTTATATGAGTAAGAGTTAACCACTCGTGTGTGTAAAGGTTGCAAGGTGAGTCCCTTTGAATATCATTATCCCAAGTATAACAACAGTTTTGCTGAAACTCTTGGGTTATCTTTTAAAAACCCACCCATATTACTCAATGGAGAATTCTGGAGGGAAAAAAATGCATTAATGTTGCATTTTGAAAGCAGGCTAAGGTCATATGAATGTTGCCCAGGATTTTTGATTGAGTAATATACTTTGGAATAAGTTGCTGTGATTCTTTGGCAGAACTCTGTTTATTGTTCAAGTGAAATTTTTCACAGTTAATAAGATGGTTAGTTGCAGGTATTGAAAATATTTGCCCTGCCAAATACCACAAGAGTAAAAACACTCAAGCTGGTTGAATAATGAAACAGAAATCATTCCAGAAAACTGCTTGACAGCTGGTGGAGAAATTCACAGAATATTATTTGACCAAAAATGAAACTGCTTTATTGATTAAAAAACAAACAAACAGAAAAACTTACTATTGACTATTGTCTGAAGAAAACTGCCAAAATATTTTTATTATGATCTTTGTGAGGAACTGTTTCACTAGCACTTAACTGGAGCAAAACTGCTTGTTAGTTGCTCTTTTTTTAAAAAAAAGATCCTATAGTTTATCCAGATATTTCTCTTCATGCATAGCCTACTTTCCATTGGCCATATGATACCATCAGTTTTTAAGCAGATTCTCCAGTGATGTCAATGGAAAATTCTGCTTAGAAAGCTCTGGTTAATTTTTCCTGCTTTACAAGCAGAGGGAGTATATGAATCACAGTACTGAAACTGCACTTGGACAATGAAGACCAAAAATTTTGCATGAATAAATGCCTCTTTCAGGAACAACAGCCTAATATAGACAAACGCTGCTAGTGTAACTGAAAATACAACTCAGCTTTGCTGCAACAGTTTAACACTGACCTTCACATATCCTGACCCCATGTTCTGTAAGGTAGAAAGATGTTTTTCTGATACTGGGGCCTCTGGACTCTACCTACTTCCAATAATCTGAACTACGCCTTTGCCGTAAATGACTAAAGACACAGTGACAATTCCACTGAAATCTCATGTAAAAATTGCACTCAAATTCTGTATGAAATTATGCACAAAACCACACAGATGTCTTCATTGTTTCCATGAATTTCAGAGAATGAACATGACAATAGATAATTCTCTTCTTATCATGGAACATGAATAAGTATCTCAGAGAACCTAAATCCAAATCTGATTTATATTTGGAAGAACTTAGCAACAGCAGCAGTAGAAGCCTTCCAAAGTAAAATATACTCAGCCAACAGTGAATAATGCATTATCCCAACAACCAATCCTCTGTTTCCAGTGAAATCAGCAACTGGATTCTTATACAAAGCCTGAAGACAGTGTTTACATCCTGAGGAGAAAAAAAAGGAGAAGGCATTTAGTGTATACTAGTTCCAAGGATAAACTTTGAAATATAAGGTTTTTTTTGGTTTTGGTTTTCTTTTTAAAATTACCCCCC
>NW_010356274.1:0-5198 GCF_000700745.2 Antrostomus carolinensis | reverse complement strand
AAAAAAAAAAAAAAAAAAGGTGTCCCAGGTAAGACCTGAAAAGTTAGGCAACTTTCATAACCTGAACTAGTTTCTTCAAAAAAAAACAAAACCCAAAAAACTTTGAAGCTTCCAAAACCAAATAAGTAGCTATTCAGGTGCTGGTGTGGAAACTCTTGGGTGGCAGGCTGCAGAAAGTACACCACACCTCATCTTTGGTAGTGCTCAAGGCAGCACACTGTCCAATTACTGAGCAAAAGCCTGCGCTGCACAGGCATGTCTCAGCAGTGGGTTTAGCCAATGTTGCTGGAGCTTGAATTCTGCTGCGATCTCACTTCCAGGGGTGCTGAGAATCTGCAGTGTTGTCTGATGGCTCTCCTGATAGAGTGCTCAGTGCTTCTGAAAAGTTCTCTGAGCTTGCAGGCTGTTTTTGTAGGGTGTTGTTGGGGTTTTTTTTAGTATAGGCCCTTGACACAACAGATGAAATCTTGGCTTGGCATAAAGTAATTCCAACAGAAGCATATCTATGAAAAGTTGTCTTAATGTAGTCTTCTACAATGGAAAAGCAGGAAAGGTTTGCCACTGGCATGCCATCAATCAGAACCTGTTTTGAAAGTTAGTGGCTTATTTAGGTCTTTACCAGCTCTTCCAGTACTTCTGAAACTCTTAGCAGGTCCTGAGATAGAAGCAGGAGGAAAGGGATCGGAATAGACAGTGAATGGAGTACTTGAGTGTGGCTAGCCTGGTGGAATACTTGGTAACATTGTGTAGGCAGACCTTGAAAACAAGTGCACCTAGATGGCAGGCTACATCTAATTGGAAATAATCTTTCCTACCTAGTTCAAAGAATCACGTATACCTTGTGTCTCAGTGGAAACATGTCAAAAGAAAAACAGAGGTTTTCAGTAACTTTGAAATGTCCTGTGTTCAGTAACAAGAGCTGGAACCTTCTGACAAATGCAGTTTTCATAGGCTTTGAAGTGCTGTGTTTATAGTTTTGAAGTTTTACCATCACTGAATAATGGTGAAAAAACTACTAGATGAGCATGTAGGTATCTATAGCAGTAGACAACACTTAGTATTCATTTTTATTTACAATTCAAATGTATGTTTTATATATGCTACATTTGATAAGACTTTTTATATGGTGACTGTTGCCATTTTTGTACTAATGCTATTTTTTAATCTCTTTCTCTCCATCAATAGTTGATTTGGAGAATAGGAACTGAAATTCTGTGCCATCATTCCCATAGCAGCATGAAAGAGTTCAACTCTTTCATAGAACAGATTAAAACTTCAGGGGTAAAAAGGTATTTGAAGGTGAGTGTACTTAATGTAATCTTGATGATTTTCCATTTATTTACCTGAACATTTACTTGAGTATTATTTTCTGAATCTCTCAAAGTGTATTGCTGATAATGGTGTTAAAAAAGAGTACATCTTGCATGATATTTTAAGGGTTATTCTATAGCTAACTGTATCTCATTTAGTCTGTATATTTTATCACAGGTGTGTATCGTCAGTCCTTAGAAGTGCCTAGATCCTTTAATTAGTATTTTAATTTGAAACAGTTCTTTCATGCATGCCTCAGTAACATTTAATTACATGTTAACACCTGTCAAGTTTTGTTTCCAGTCCTTAATTTGGCTGCTGTACTCCTGACTAAAAAGTTGCACTGAAATTTTGCCATCATCTTCTGATCACTCTTCAAGTAGCTATATATGTGTAAAACAGTGCATCTCATACTGTGGACCCCTGTGTCTCCCAGCTGTAGTTTTTTCTGTGGTGGTTCATTCAAATGTATATTGGTTTGATTTCCTTGACTGTTTCTCACCTGTGGCAATGCTTCTGTCTTTCATTCTGTTGTATTTGTTCAGGGCCTTCAGTGTAAGTTTTATGCAAGAGTTTACTAGAGCTAAGTGAAGATTTAGACTTCTATCCAGTTTCTAATCAACATGATAGGATGGTAGGACATCCCTCCTTCAGGTGTTCTGCAGTTGGGTAGCCAAATCAAAAATCAGTAAATGTAACCCAACTGGATTTCCCCAGGTCATTTCTGGGTCTTCTTAAAGAGGTACAACAGCACTGTTAATGACAAGCAGGTTTTTGAGACAGCTGCTTTCTGCTGCCTTGATCAATACTGCTGAGTGTCTACCACCTAGTGGGTGGGTGACTTTCTGCCCCACAGATTTCAAGAGCTTCAGTCCTTGCCCTTTCCTTTCCCAGGGATACAACTTGTTGTACTACAACATTGTACAACAGTGTTTGTCTGGCATCTTCAGACAGAAAAAATTACTTGGGTTCTTAGCTCATCTCCGTGTCCTCAGTGACACTTGTGTTCTCCCATTCCTGCGTTTTTCTCCAAAATTGCTTGTAAAGATACTGTTTGGATAAAAGAATATGTGTAAAATGCTCTTCTAATTAAAATACTTTGCTAGCTATGTTTGTGATGTTTTATATGCATCTCAATAATGAATCTCTTCCCTGCATATCTGTGTAGAATTTTACTGTATTGCTGAGATTCTCGCCATTTATGATGTGAAACGCTGTGATACGGACTGTTTGAATTACAGGTTTGTTTAGAGCATGCCTTTCGCCTCCTTTGTAATGGACTAGTAGATGAAGCTTACCAAATCCTGTCCGTGGCAGAAAGCTGGAGATTTGGAGAACAAACAGCCATTCAGGATAAAGAAATGAAGCTGATTCAGGCTTACAAGGGACTGTTGGACTACTATAGCTGGTGTAAGCAGAAGAACATCTTGTTAGAGAATGGTAAGTCCTAGTGTTGTGTTTGTGTTGAGCTGTAAACTTCAGCTTGCTTACACCGTGGTTTGCAATGATGTCTTTTCCATGCGGGCTGCTCTTGTGTCTTTATCTGCATATGAAGGCACCAGAGGGAAATATTAGACTTCAAAATGTGATGGTATGGATGGTAAATAATTCCATAGCAGCAGTGACAATGGTACTGAAATGGCACACTGACCTGTGCTTTTCTGTAGGGTCCTGAAATGCTATTCCAAAACTTCCCCCCTGCGCCCAAATCCCATTTTTTGTATCCAGGCATCATCACCTAAAAAAAAATTATCAAAGGAAGGTATTAACTTAGAGCAGCAGCTTCTTTATAGGTGCAGAAGTGCTTGACTGCTAGAATTTTGAGTGCTAGCAAAAACCCCCCAAAACTTGTGCCTGAATTTCAGTTTCTTTAGAGGTACCGAAGTTGCTGCTTGTGAGTGGTGTCTAATTCTGCATATACCTGCTGGCTGTGTGATATCAGTTGCATTTGCTCTCTACTTGTTTCTTTGAAAACTAAATATTGAATTTGGTTTATGGACCTTTTGCTGGTTGTGTCTTGTCTTTGAACACTGCCTGTCATGCCCCAGGAGTTGAAATTGGTTGATGATAAATCTGAATGAAGAGCAGTGAAAATTTCTGGTTCCAATACTGAGGAAACTGAGATGTCTTCTCTAAAAACTCTGATTGGTATCTTTGCTTACAAAATGTGATTACCTGTTAGGTGCACCTCTTCTTCAAGATCTCCTTTGCTTAGCAAAGCTAACTTCGTGGCATTCTTGAATGTTTTGGTAGAGCGGGATGGATTTGAAGACTTGTCTGTTGAACAGGAAATGCACAGTTGCTTTCGGAAGGCAGCAGTCAACTTAAAAGAGATAATTAAAATGCCTGGAGTCTGGGATCTCTTTGTGAAATGCTACGTGGATGTAAGGACATGTTTTACAGATTTCTTCCTTTTGTGTTTCCCTGTCTAATTTTCATTAAGATGCCTGTCTGCAGCTTTTTTATATCTGGGTGGGTGATGACAAAGTATTTTAAAAGCAGCACGTATGTGTATCTCACTGGCTTTGCTTTAGGGCACATCTTACTACAGATAGAACTGCAGAGCCTGCACAAAGTACAAAAAGGACTTTAGCTGTGCATTGCCAAGAAAAAGAAATAGACAAACAGCTTGCATATTTTGTTTTCATAGTGCTAGTACAGAAATTGGAGCACAGCTGCTTTGTTTAAATTCCTGAAAGAAAGTTCTTCCTTTTTGGTGGGGCAGTGTTTTTCTAGATAGACTAAGACAGCAAACATGCAGTCCCTCTGTGTTGGTGTGGGGGTTTTTTTAATACCTGCTTGGAATTTGTAATTAAGAAATAAAGTTAATCTTAAAATCTGTTTGAAATTATGTACTTTTTGTAAATGCTGATTAAGCTCTGACTTCCCTAAGCACATCTTAAAGAATTTTGCTTGGTGCTGACAGCTGCCAAGTTCTCTCACTGAGTTCTCTCTTTAAAGACATAGCAAGGTGCTTTGTGCCTCTTTCCAGTTCTGGTAATTCTTTGACAATTAAAGACATTTCTTCCTGTAGTGGCTTCTAGATGTGAATTTTAGGCTGTCCGTAGCCACTAAAATAAAAATACACGAGTGTCGGTCTTATCTAATATGCTGCACTCTTAGATACAGGCTGTGCTGTTGGGTAGTTCTGTGGCAGCCCAAAATTAGTTGTGAGAGTGTGATTGCTAATATGTGGTAAACTAATGACAGACTTAACTTCTTTTAGTTGTTGGAGTTCTATGGAGACCATAATGAAGCCCGACAAGTATTAAATGAATATGCCTACAACTCAAAGTTTCCTGCTAATCCCAATGCTCATGTTTACCTCTATCAGTTCCTGAAGAGACATGGTGAACCAAAGAAATCGCTCATCTCTGCACTCAAGGTATACATTATATAGTAGGTACAGTCTGTGGTCATTCATGTTGCACAGTGTTCTGACAGTTTGGTTCAGCTGAACTCCTGTTGCATTATTTACCCTGTTGTATTCTTTGTGGGAAGCAGAAGGTTAGAGAAAAGGTAGTGGGAGGGATGCTGATGGGTGGAGCAAACAGGATCCTTTACTGTCTTTGAATTAAAGTATTTCTTTTGCCTCTAACTGATAAGTTGTATAACTTCTTTAAGGCAGTAAACAAGCTCAGAGAACATGTTTGCCTGGTTCCAGAAGTCTGTATCAGCAGTCTTGTACAGAACATGCATTGATTTCTGTTACGGTTTGATCTTTACAATGTTGCAGTGATTACATGTTTGTTCTTTCACATATTGATCCTGTCTAGCAATTAGTTTCTCTGCTTGTTTTCCATGAGCCATGCATTTAGGCTAAAATAGAAGTTAATTTCTCCTGGCTGTTGGTAGACAAGGCCTTGCTGCAGTAAGCATTTGTATAG